>NC_133769.1:129431693-129503570 GCF_003597395.2 Chelonoidis abingdonii
GCAGCTTGCTCAGCCTGTTAGGTGAACCTCCGACCACTGTCCAGGCTGCCAGTGTATTGGCTTCATGCGCCAGTGGCATCAAGGGTAAGGCTGTCCCCCAAGATACACTTAGGCATTTGAACATTCCCAACGGTATTTTCTGTGTCTGGGAAGTAATTCCTTGTTGGTTCAGCCGTTTTACAGACTAGTGCTCCTCGAAGACGCGAGCGTCTGAACCCTGCCTGGCCATCCCACATGCGTGTGAGGTAACGTTCCCTTGTGGTTCCACCCAGTGCTTGCAGAGGCACCATTGAAGTACCCCTTGGGTTCAGGTACCGGCGTGCGCCTGGTGTTCTGGGGCCAAGATAGGGATATGGGCCATCTATGGTCCGGCAGGACTCCATTCTGGAAAACCTTACCAGCAAAGCCATCCACTTCACCTGCACGTTTCCCCAGGAGTCACGCACCTGTTCGAGGCCGCAGTTTACGACTGCGCTCTTGGCTACTTGGCAATCACATAGAGGCCCCCGTAAGATTTGCCACATCCAAACTTTGATTCATGACCTGACGCAGTAAGCTGTCTGGCATTGCAGCTTCAGAGGGCTATTGTCCCCTTGAGCATCGCTTCTTCAACTAACGTGAGGGGCGTGCTTCCACGTTTGTATTACGGCGTTTCAGGCAGGGGGCCAAGCATGTACCCACAAAGTTCTAAGCAGAAAGTCGCTCTTATCGCATGCGAAGGTTTCGCAGTCCGCACCCTTAATCTTCCCCACACCAGCAAACACTGCGTGTCCACTGGAGTCTGGGCTTGTTATCCGCGTGCCCAATTGGCTGTTCAATTGGTAGAAGCAATGCCACTTAATATAGCAGAGTAGCTCCAAAAAGCTGGGGCTCAAGCGGCTCTTGTGAGAATTCTGCGCCATCTCGTATCTCATCGCTGTCCTCGTCCGCTCAGCGAATAGGTCCTCTCTCCTCCTGCCTTGCGTTCCATTGTTGTATAGTCGCCGGAGTACGCGAGTTGACCGCAGATACCGTTTGTGATCTCAAGGGTCGCTGATTGCTGTGCTATGGCGTTGCTCCAATGCACTCGGGGAAAAGGGCGTCAAAGGGTTGTCCTTGCTGCCTTCACAAGGGAGGGTGAGGGCTGTCCCCAGCACCACCCGGGGCAGTTTTCGCCCCCATCGGGGCAATGTTTTCTGCCCCATCAGGCACTGTGCTCTCAACACGGAAGTGGGAACTATGGGATAGCTGAGGAACAGCTACCCACAGTGCACCGCTCCTTAAATCGATGGTAGCCTTGGACCATGGACGCAAGCAATTGATTTTGCGATCGCATTGTGGACGCGCAAAACCGATTTTATAACATCGGTTTTGTAATATCGGTTTAAACTACTTCGAAATAATCGTGCAGTGTAGACGTACCCTCAGCCTCTACAGCTCAAGATGGTCATCTTTAGGTGGTGCAATGACAGCTCATAGCTTTGTGTCTATTCATCCGTTGGTTTTGCTGCTGAGAATGCTGACAGGGTACCAATCAGTGCCATTTATTGTGGGACTTATGATATGGGCACATGACCATTGCACTGAGATTACCAATTCATTAGACAGAGACCACCAAGTATCCATTAGATGAGAATGACCTTTGATTAGTACTAATCTGGGCCAGCTGATTACCTAGAACAGAGACTCCCTATTCTGTTACCAAACCCAAGAGTCATCTGGTCCCCTTGTATAGCAATTGTAACATTCCTAACATAGGGGAAAATTAGCCTTCCAAAACACATTAGCACTACAAAAATCCCAGGTCTCTGACTAACTACAGACCTGGTGAAAATAAAGGGAGGTAAAAAGAACCCCAAGTAATTTAAGTAGACTCAACTATGGAAACAGCACAATCTAAGTCCATATTAAAAAAAAATCCCTCTCTAATTGTCACAGCTTTCAGAAAACTGGCTGTGATGTTTCATTTGTTTCTAATGGGAAAAATTAGTCTCTGACTCACAGGTGTCTGGAAGGGCCAGAACAGTTATCTTAGTGTATATTTCATCATAGGTTTTTCAAGAAATTAGTAGAGAATTATGTCATTCTGTGAAAATATCATGCCACCGGAATTGCTGTCATGCCTGCCTCTACTTAGTGAGTTGAAAAGGTCAGCTCATGTTAATGTTTGAGCTGACCAGACATTTGTCATGAAGAGAGTTGCACAACATAACAACATTCTGTTAACATCCTCCTTTTATTTTGTCTGAGGTTTATTCTCACCCCATTTTATTTCCTCATTGTTGTTTTTGCATATTATCTACAGTTGTTATTTCAGTGTTAAATGTAACATCAAGAGCTATATTTTGAAGTGGGTAATCGAGTCTATGGTCTTGATTTTCCTCACACATTTAACTTCAGTATACACTTGATTTCACACTGATTTCAGTGTACACTTGATTTACAACAGCATAAGTAAAAGAATCAAGCCCAGTGAGATTTAAGGAAGTCTAAGTTTGCTAAGGGCTGTGTAAGTTGGTCCCCTGCCCCCTGCATCTTCTTGTTTCCCTCAATGTACAGGAGACAGCAACTTAGACTTCCTTAGAGTCACTCCCACTTTCCAAAGTGTAAACTTACTTCTGCCAGTGAAGTGGGGGAAAGGTCCACTCACCTTAGGTTAGCCTTCTTGTGGCTGGGTCTGTGAATTAATTTTCACTCCATCTGGCATCCCTTTTTATACATTACTCATGCTGTAACCCACCCCCTTCACGACTCAGCCCTCCAGCCAGTCAGCATATAGTCTCTTCACACCCCCTCTTTTCCCCCAGTGAGTAACAAAGTCCCATTGGACAAGCTGTCCATATGCCATCTGAGACAGTCTTCTGTTCCAACTCCAGTCCTGAGGCCTGCCTGCTACTCTGGGTTCCAGCCCAGGGACCCTATGACTATCAAACTAGGTCTGTTCAATCTCAAACCATGTTGCTGTGTTATTGTGCTCTTTCCTACCCAACCTCTCTATTGCCTTGTCTATCTCTGGGTTTACCCCCAGAGCTCCTCCACTCTCCATTGCTACTTCTCCCCTGTAGGCCTCTTGTATGACTTCCTAGCCCAGGGCAGGACCCCAGGGCTTATTCTCCCCCTGGATCTCCTCCTTGTCTATAGCCAACTCCTTTTTTCCTTCAGGAAGTAATCACAGATCTCCTCCCTGCAGCCTCTGCTGCTGCTGCTCACATCCTTGCTTTATAATGCTCTTTCAGCTCATCTGCCATTAGCCCCTATCAGTACCTGGTTCCCCTGAAGGTACAGCATCTCTAAGGTGAATTGACTCCTTCTGGCCCATTCAGGGCTTGTGTGAAGTGGACACTCCATCACACTGCCCTATGCCCACCCCCTCTGAATTTCACCCCTGGTCTCTCTCCTTGAAAAAGCAACACATTTCTCCATCTCTGAGACAGGAGTATTCTCAAGAGTAACTTGACTCATTGTTTAATTGTGTCATTTTGTATACTGTAGTGTGCTTTAGCTATTTGTGTATTTATACCGCTAAGCCCAAATCCACCCTTCGAGTGCACAGATTGATTATTGAGTCCTTGATAGCTCTTAAGGGACACTAGCAGGAAGGAATTCACCTTATTAGACTGCAAAAGTGCTTTTGAGCCAGTCCCACTGCCATCACCTCCACCCTAAGGCAGCAATAGGCAGCATGATCCTAGCATGCCGTGTATATGAGGGAAAGAACAGGAGGATCTTAGTAGTAGCTGGTATCAGGGAGGCACTGAAGAACTGAGCTCCGTGCTACATAAGGTACATAAACCATGTGGGGCTTCCCAAATCCTGGCCCTAATTCTGCTCTTGCACAGCGGAACTGTGCTAGTTCTTCTACTGGGGGTGGGGGTGGGACTTACCTACCTGTAAAGGAAGATGCAAGATTCATTCCATAATGCACTGGTATCTGGATCTGTACAGTTCTTCCCACCACTTACCATTTCTGGAAGGTATGCTGGCTTGACCTGAACACCTGTTTAAGAGAGTTTAACCAGTGTGTTAAGCCATCAGAAACACCTAGTTAGATAAGGTAGATAATAGAAACCAATTCAAAGAAAGCTAATAAAAAACAAAGCAAAGCATTTGTTTACATTGCTTTGTTATTAAACAGCAAAGTGTCTGTATCATCTCCCTTTTTACCATAAAGGCCGGTATTTAGGTGCCTAAAGTTAGGTATCTAAATTCCTCTGAGGTTATGAGCCAAGATTCTTATTCACTGTACATGTCCCATGCTGAGCGCATATCCTATAAATAGGATACGGACAATTAAAGCAAAACAGACCATAAATCATCTCAGTCAGAAAACCAAAATGCGAATCCTGAGAAGTGCTGAGCACTCACACCTCCATTTAAGTCAATGGATGTTATAGGTGTCATGCACTTCTGAGAATCAGACCTTCCCAGGTTTATAATATTGATAGCCTCCCTAGAAATACAGACTCCAGTCTTTTTAAATGGCTCGCTACTGTTGTTCTCATTCTAGAAAAAGAATTACATTCTAGTAGGTGAAGGTAAAATGAGTGTGCAAGGGAATATGAAGGGAAAACAGAGAGAACAGGAACTGAATGGTGAATGGCTTTCAAAATGAAAATGCAGAATAACAACATTCCAGACAACACACACAACACAGGGGCTACTACTGTGGCTAACACCTTTTGCAATCACACCAGCTACCTATAATTGCATCTACCTTTAAACTCTGTTTTGTACTCCTGATCATGAGAAATGAATAATACTGCTGCTACTGCCATAGACAGACAGTCAGATACTGTTCAAACTCCCTCAATCCTCAGCCACAAGATCCCCTGTTATTCCAGTGCTCTGGGTGGAGTATAAATGATGCAGATAAACCACCACCATAGATTATAAGCACCAAAGTTTTGCATTAAAGGTTAGAACTGGGCATGTGATTCATAATCTATCTATCCAGTCCCCACGACCATAATCACTGAACCCATCACAAGCTTTAATGTATTTATCCTCAGAACACCCCTGCTATTATCCCCATTCTACAGACAGGGGACTAAGACAGCAATGCTAAGTGAATTGTCCAAGGTCATATAGGAAGTCTGTGGCAGAGCAGGGAACTGAACCCTTGTTTCTCAGGCTCAGGCCCAGTCCCATGTCTCCTGTTGTTCATTCAGGAATTGCAGCCTGTTCAAAACACAATAAAATTGGAGGAAAATTGTACATGTGTTAAAAATAAATAAATAAAATAGAAATCGGTGTTGTACAGAGTAGGAGGACATGGCGTAACACAACAGGATCACAAGGAGATATGGTGGGGAAGGTAAATATAATTGAAACCAGAGCTGAAATTTTAAGTGCAGAGGGTGGTGGGGTGGGAGGGTGTACTCAGGCTGCCATTTGGCCATGACGCCTGGATTCACACCCTGATCCTTGGGCAGGAGGGTTCAAAAGCCTCGTGAGATCTTTAACACACACACACACTGCATATCACTTTGGTTTTACATCTCACTGGATAACACGGAGGTATTTTCATTTATTTTAAACACATGTACAACTTTCATCCAGCTTCATTCTGTTTTGCAGACTCCAGCTGAAAAATTCCCGCTTTCAACACAAGCGATTGCACCCTAGCTGCTGTTGCTTGTCTGTGCTGAGCTGCAGTGACCCACTCCTGCCCTCAGGATCTGCTTTTGCTGCTCCCCTCTGGTCTGTGGCTCTATCTTGATGCATAGTTTGGCTATGGCTGCTCTCTGTACATCTTATTGCTCCATAGTTTCCCAAGGGAATGTCTACATGGCAACCAGAGATGTGACTGAAGCATGTGTAGACATACCCAAATTATCTTTGATCTAGCCAGCTTGAATAAAAACAGCAAATTAGCTACAGCAATGCAGGCTGTACAAGCCAACCCGAGACTCTGGGTATGTGTAACCTTTTTGTCACCCATGCAGGCTGTCAAACCTCTGATTGCAGTGTAGACATACCCTAAGGCCATTTTCCATTGCACAAAGTTTCCTTGATGCTGGCTAAGCAGCTCTCTCCATAAATTCAGAAGATTCAGGCAGCTGTTTGGGGGCTGAACAGAGGGTACCCAAAACCAAGAATCGTCTGGGAAAACCAGAAACATGTTAGTCAGGAGTTTGTAATCATGCCTTAGGTTAGGACATGCTTTGGTCAGAGGAATGTTTTTGTCAGGATGCTGAGAAAAAGGGGAAAGGGAGCAAACAGTGAAATTGTTTGAAGTTCTCACTTTCCCTCCCCCTGCTTTTCAATTTGTTCCTTTTGCTGACAGGAGCCTGGGCCATACCAGTCTGGGATTTCTTCACTTAATCCCAGCGACGACAGGTGCCAAGTGAAACATGCTATGAAATGACAGACTCAACAAATTGACCTCACCAAACAGAGCTGTGAGGCTTTGACCCATCCCTCAGCCTTGGGACAGTGTTTTGTGTGTGGTATTCCTATTCTCCTGATCCCTCCAGGGTCTTCTCAAAGCAGCTGCAAAAGTTCAGTGCCAAGTATTGAATGGAATCAGCAGTAGACAAGCTGAATACTTTGTCTAGTATCCTCAGCTTTTCCTCAACATAAAACACATCTCCTTGTTTTCTATTGAGCACCCATCTTGGAACACGTTCTCAAACAATGCTGAGGTTACCCTGTACCTTTCTGATGGTATCCTATGAGCAGAACATGGTGTCTATTCCTTTCCAAGGCCCAAAGCACTAAAGCATGCACATTATTTTGAGCATCTGAGTAGTTTCATTTGCTTAAATTTATGCCCATTCTTAGGAGCTTTTTTGGATCTGAGCCTTTATTTCGAGTTCTGCATCAGCTGCTGTGTGTTATGTAGGGACCTGCTTTGCTGTGGGGACAAAGATCTGAGGCTGAAGCAAAAGGCCAGATGCAAACATTCCTGCACTTTGAATCCAGACTTGCCTCTAACTGAAACTGCTTCTCCTCATCTTGGCATGTGCCTTTTGCCACACTATTGGAGAGAATGTGATGACGGCCACCACAGAAGAGGGCAGAAACAGCAATAGTTGAGAGCACTAGAAGTGGCAGCAATATCAGGAGCTTTAGCAGATGTTTGTTTTGGCACCTTCTCTTACCTGGTCTGCTGAAACCTGGTACTCCAGTTCCTGACCAGGTTGACAGAAGCTGCCACTTTGTTGTCAGTGTCAATGTGTTTATTTATGTGTTTACTCCATGTGCTTTGCTCATTTACATGGTCAAAAAATAAGGAATTCCTGTACCCATCTCTGGAATGTGCAAGCAAGGCTGGTGAAACCCTTCTAACAGTACAGGGGGCTATACAGCCGCATATGTTAAAGGTTCTTCTCGCTGAACCATGTGGGAAATGTCCTAGTAGATGTAATCCAGCAAGCAATGGGCAATCCATGATTTAAACTTTGAGAAATGAGTCTCACGCTCTTTTTCTGAAGTGTTATGTAGGGTTGTGTCCATCACCACTTTTCTGTTTTACCCCTAAATATCCGGATTGTCTTTTATATGTATATAAATAAATATACAGCTGCATATATATATTCTCGTCCATTAATGGTTTGTTCCAGTAGCCCACTTATCGTCAGATTGTCCTGGTTCCTCAACACCTGGCGCGGACCTTGTTAATCCGGGCGACGTCCGAGCCGGCATGACTCTCCTAGTTCGTGTCACTCTCATATTTGAGGTAGGCAGGCTGAAGCGTTAAGGGGGTCCTTATTGCCCGAAGGACCCCTATTGGAAAGTTGGTACCAACCGATTTAAACCCCAGGTCTGCTCGTAGCAAAGGGCGGTCTCCCGTATCAAGGGCCGGCGCTCTTAACCACTACGCTATCCATCACTTTTAGCAATGAGTTGGTTAAGAGCGCCGCCCTTTGATACGGGAAAGACCCCCTTTGCTACGACGAGACTGGGGTTCAAATCCCGACGTTTGGTACCCAACTTTCCAGTAGGGGTCCTCTTGGCAAAAGACCCCCACCTTCACCTGCCTACCTCAAATATGAGAGTTGACGACGAACTAGGGAGTCATTGCCGGCTCGGACGTCGCCCGGAGTTAACAAGGTCCGCGCCAGGTGTTGAGGAACGCAGGCAATTGAACGATAAGTGGGCTACTGAACAAACCATTCAATGGGACGAGAACAAGAGAACCTGTGAAATTGATGAATGCCTACAAACAACATAGACCTAATGAAAGGGGATAATATGAAACGTATGAGGGGACTATGGATGGACAAAAGACCTACATCCACAGCTTACTGAGAAAACAGCTAGTTACCGATACGGCTTCAACATAGTAAAGAGGAAAACTGCTCTCACAGCTTGAGATAGACCAACTCACATTACATCGACCAGACCAAGAAGACTGCAAAACAGTGGATGTTCAGCCCAACCCTGAAGCTGAAACTTCACTGCCACCCCTCCCAGTGCAGAGCACAGCAGCTGATATGAGCATAAGATCATGAAAAACTAGCTACAGTCAAATCCTTGAGACGATTACCAAGGCTCAGTGGAGAAGGTACCATCAGATAGTATGTTAGAAGATACCAATAGAGCCCTCCATGACAATCCTACTACCACCTATAACTGCAAACCATGAACTTGGTATACTCGCTACAGCCTCTGTACATCCTGGAGATGCCTTGGCTACACGATCAAACGAAGAACAACAGTAGTACCGCCACACTGTTCTGAAAATGAGGTTGGAGGATAAGATCAAGGCGAACTCGGAGAGAAGTTAGTCAGCTGTGGAACTACAGAGCGGTGTAGAGATTAAGGATGTAAGACTCGCTACTGAAAAAATACAAGGGCCGAACTCCATCTGAAGCCTCAGAGACTGCTAAACAAAGGCTACAGACTAGCTACAGGCTTTAAAGGAGATACACTAGAGAAGCAGAGCCAAAAGTAAATAGCCTGTTCTTCAAAAGAACCATCCAAGGTGTACTCCAACTCAGTGCAACAACACATAACAGCAGCGCCACCGAGCAGCAGAAACTGAACAGTACTGGAAGAACATATGGGAGAAAGAGAAGACTCATAAACACCAGTGGCAAAGTGGCTGCAGCGACCTGAAGAACAGAGCACAGCAAATCTCACAGAACAAGAAACCGTCACGATCACAGTAGAAGACTCCAGCAGCGCGGTCAAGAACATGAAGAGCTGGACAGCACCTGACCACGACATGATCCCACACCTTACTGGCAAAGAAACTAACAGCAAGATGCATGAATGCCTACAGCAGCAGATGAACAGCTGCAGTGTGGCCACAGTGTTGGCGTCTGCAGCCGAAACTGGCTAAACACAAGAAGGACAACGTGCTGATCATGAAAAGAACCCTCTGAAAGGGGACAGAGCCATCCAACTACCGCCATAAACTGCTCCCCACAACATGGAAAGTCCTATCAGCATCATAAGCCTGCCAACTACAGACCACATGGGCCAGTACACTGAGGCAACCCCAAAAAAAGCTCAGAAAGGCAATTGGGAATCAACCAACCAGGGCTCAAAACAAACAGTTGCTCATAGATAGAGCAGAGTCGCCCAAAGACTCAGGTCTAGACAGACCAATGCTGAGCAACAGCCTGGATTGACTACAGGAAAGCCTACGACTCAATGCCGCACACGTGGATCTGTGAATGTCTGGCGCTATAACAAAGCCACAGGACACTAAAGACTCCCTCAAAGAACCAGGGACTATGGAAGACACAACTGGAAGTCAACTCAAAGGCAGCTTTGCAAAGTGGCCATCAGTGCGGCATATACCAGGTGATGCACTGTCCCCGCTGCTGTCTGCATAGGCTTAAACCCCTCAGCCAGATAATAACACAAGGACTGGGATACGGGTACAAGTTCAGGAGTGGAACTACATCAGCCACGCTCATCTACATGGAATGACATCAAGCTGTATGCCTAAGAATGACAAGACATCGACTCGGCGTAATCCACTGACGCGGATCTAAACAGTGAGGATATTGGGATTCATTCGAACTGGAGAAGTGTGGCCGGATGGTAGTGAAGAGAGGGAAGGTAGTCCCAAGACTGATGGGTGTGGAACTACCAGCGGGCCACATAGCAGCACATACAGACCAGCTACAAAGTACCGATTACGTGGCGTCCCACAGTCACATGGAAACCATGAATGAAGGAGGCAAGGAAGACAGCAACATCCAGTATCAACAAACGGATAAGAAGGTCGCTGAAGAGCCCAGCTCAGTGGAAGAAACAAGATCCACGCGCATCAAACAAATAACGCCCTGCCGGGTCCATCAGATACCCTGCGCCGGTATAGTGAGCGCGAAAGGAGGACAAATAGAGGCTGCCGATGTGAAAATCCGGAAGCCTCCTCACAAATGCACAGAAGGTTTCCACCCCCGCAAGTCCACCACCAGAGACTGTATACCAGCCGGAAAGAAGGCGGGCGGGGCTTGGTGAGGTCAGCCACTGTCTCTGGATGAAACCTGGAACATCCAGGGAGTACATTAAGTAAGATAGCCCCAAAGATGAGGCTCCTTGAGAGAATTGCCATGAGGCGAGTCAGCAGACATGGAGGAAGACCAAGCAGAAGAGTGCCATGGCCAAGACAAGACCGCTGCATGGGATGTACCATCCGACAAATAGCTAAGCGTGGCTGACACTGGGAATCCTACCAGTGGGCTGGAAAGGGCTGGACTCAAAAGACAGCACTGAGGCAACCGATCCATAGCGAAAGCACTAGGAACAGGCACTTGCACGCAACCAGATCCAATTGAAGCAGGGGTCCACCCACACAGAGAGACCCAAGGTGCAGACTGTGCAAGAGGGCCTCAGAGACAGTCCCAACACATAGTGGCAGGATGATAAGGTGGCAGGTCCAGGAAACAGCATAACACTGAACGGCCAACCAAGTGGCTGGCATTGTGTAAGGAACATGCTTCACAGCGTATGGGCTAAGACCCTCCCAAGAACCAGATGGGAGATTCCACAGAAGGTTGTGGAGAATAGCAAGGGCTAAGATTCGTGGGAACTTCCAGATCCAGCGGCACAGAGCAGTTAACTGGCTAATTAACCAGAATCGTGGTAATAGACAAGGACAAGAGACAGCGGTGGTGAATAGAATATAGCAGTGTGCCAAAGTGACAGCAACATCAAGGAAAGAAGGATATGAGAAGCTGGAGAAGTACCAGGGCCTGAAAGAGGAACGAGAGAGGATGTGGAAAGTGAAGGCCAAAGTGGTCCCAGTGGTGGTAGGAGACTCGGGGCTGTGACCCCTAAGCTGGGTGAGTGGCTCCAACAGATCCCAGGAAAAACATCAGAGCTCTCTGTCCAGAAGAGTGCAGTGCTAGGAACAGCTAAGATACTGCGCAGAACCCTGAAACTCCCAGGTCTCTGGTAGAGGACCCGAGGTTGAGGAAGACACATACCACCCATAGGGGTGAGAGGGGAATTTTCTATATATATATATATATATATAAAACACATTATATATATTGAAAGTGTCACACTGAAAGATAACATACAAATAAATTAAAATGGCGAGAGGTCTGATCATTGCATCAATCACATGCACACAACTGTCACTAACTTCAAAGTGAGTTATGCAAAACAGCTGATGGAATAATTGAATCCCACTTACTACTGTGTCTCATTAACTGTGGATTCTGATCCATAGTGTATTAATTCATTCATTCTCTCTCGCTCATCTCCCCTTCTTGAATCCTTTTACTTTTTACCTCCCATTTGTCCCCTCACAGGATATGAGTAAATCCCCCTGAAGTCCAGGAGAATTACTCATATCCTGTGTGGGGAGAATCAGATCTCTGAAGTATAAACTTTGAGGAAAAATACAAATGATCCAAATGTTTACAAATTTTTGGATGCATGTATGAGATCAGGATGGAAATCTTGGAAGAACGGTCTTGCTTGTAAGATTTCTAATATCTCTTGGTTTCAATCAAATTGGAAACACTGAGAATTGTCCTGTCTTGCGGTATTTTTGTGTTTCTAATTCTGGACCTAGCCAAAATGACTGTAGAAAGAGCAGAGTTGTGCAAAAGTTGAGAGAGAGAGAAAGAGAGAGTCAATAAGTAGTTTGGGTTTGGTTCAAGAGAAGGGTTTTGTCAATTCTGATTTTACCTGAGTTAGTTTGTCCATCCCTAATGTTAAACATTTTGTGTCTGATTAAACTTCACGGTAATTTGGTGACTCTTTAAGCTATGTCCAATGAAAATCTGTTCACCACATATTGGTTTTCAGATTTAGGGATAGGTCCAAACCAAAACCCCATATCCAAATAATCCCAACGTTTGGTGATGTTTGGAGCCAGATTTGAATCTCTCCAAACGTAAATATAGACAGATCTCCATTTTGTGTCTGATCCCCATGTCTGTATTGAGAGGAACCAGAACTCTAGATCTGAAGATCCTTGGACTTAAGGGGAAGTTAATTTTATTTTATGTATTATTCACACTTCTGTATTAGTTTATGAGCTGTTCTGATGCCTTTTCTATAAGGCCTGTATCTGAATAAACTACACTGTCAGTGTGAAGGGCAGTAATTATTGCTGCTTTCTGCTAGTCTTGTAACTTCTGCTGGGTGTGTATCCCACTAAATTACATGTTAACAAAAGTTGATTTCAAACATGTGAACTGGTTAATCGATAATAATGTAATGGCAAGGGGAGGCGGTTCAAGAGAATCTTGTCTAATATCAGTGAATGCTTGTGATAGGAATTCAACTGAAGCAAACAAGACTAGTGTTCAAAGAGACACAACTTTTCTCGTATTAATAAGTGAACTCCTCACAAACCAGAATTCTCATCTTGCTCTGGTTCAGTAGGTGATGTAATGGCAAATGCTAATTGAGACTTGGACTTAAATTTCCCAAAGCTAAGACAGACTATAAAGAGAAGTCTCGCTGATTACAAAAACATACACCCTTGGTATTGGTCGATCATACACTAAGCAGAAAGGCAGAAACGGACAGCTGTCAGCTGCATAGGACAACAAGGATTTTTCAGCCATACTGCATGTAATCTAGAGTGTAACTAGTTTATTGCCAGTCCGGAGATGCTTTCTGCAGTATTAGTCTCAGTATGTTTACTTTTATATATGCCTCTTTTTTTTTTCTTTCTACATTTTTGTGCAATTGCCCATGAAATATTCAATCATTATATAGGAGAATTTGAATTCTCAGAACATGGTCCCCCCAAGAGAGAACTTGAACTCTGACCTCAGTACAGGCAGTGCCAGGATCACGTAATACCTTTGGTAACAGGTCTTAGTTACAAAGAAGGATATAAACTCTTGCCCCAAATAGGGCCATGAGAGCACTTTTCAAGGTCTTCATTGGCACAGAGAGAGTGAAACGGCATGAAAGTTAGAGAAACGTGTAACTCTGACAAAATCATAATTAGGGTTGTGTTCCTTTAAAGAAATAAATATGGTTATCCTTATTGTTGATGACAGTGTCCAGGCCCATCTGTCCCGCTTCTTTCTATGATATTTGGTTTGAAAAGCCTTGAAATTAAAATTAAAAAAACCCCAGGGCAAATACCAGGTAAGATAATCAACAGGGCCCAGGAGGAGACATTATACAATATTAGGATTCAAGTATTCCTGAGTTCAAATTCTGAGTCTGCCACAGATTAATTAACCTAGTTACTTAAGATGTGAAGTAAAGCTTTGTTCAGGATGTTTAATACTCTTTTCTTTATCTTTAACTTAAACTTTTGATAAACATGTGGGAGAAAATATGTCTGTAAAGATTCAGTTCCCTGACTTCATCATTAAGGAGCTAGGAAAAGCCATGCCCACATCTGCACCAGCAACCAAAAAGTCAGATTTAACATTCCTGTTATTTTTGAAGTAAAAGCAGACAGAAAATAATAGATTTTAGATATTTACCCCACCAGGTCTGCCTTCTATAAACATCAGAAAGATGTTAAAAAATATTGTGCACAAATCCAATCTGTTTTTTTGTTTTGCAGGTCACGTTTAAGTACAAGGTGTGGTCATGGTATTGTGCTATATTTAAGGACAAAAAAAACAACAAAAGAACAGGATAATCTGTATTTTGTCAACACCTGTGACACTTTTATTGCAGATTTGTTATTCCTGGGCTGTGGGAAAGTCACTAGAGTGTACAGTATTATTCTGTGCATAGTCTTCCTCTCACATGCTTCTTAAATGGTTGAAAGTAATTATGAAAATGTCTGCATGAGTCTGTAATGACTCTGTTCCTAGTCCATACTTTGTCACTGTCTATGACAGAGGTGGGCAAACTATGCCCGTCAGCTGTTTTAATCTGGCCCTCGAGTTCCCGCTGGGAAGCGGAGTCTGGGGCTTGCCCTGCTCCGGCGCTCCAGCTGGGGAGCAGGGTTGGGAGCCACTCCATGCAGCTCCCAGAAGCTCCCCTCTGGCTCTTACATATAAGGGCAGCCAGGGGGCTCCACTCTGCATGCTACCTCCGCCCCAAGTGCTGCCCCCTCAGCTTCCATTGGCCAGGAACCTGTCAGGGATGGTCTTGATAATACTTAGTCCTGCCACAAATGCAAGGGAGTTCTGGCAACTCATGGGCTGAGGGAGAATTCTATTTTGTTTGGCTCTTATAGTGTGCTGCTCACTGTGGTGGCTGACAGGGGCGGCTCCAGGCACCAACACACCAAGCGTGTACCTGGGGCGGCAAGCCACAGGGGGTGCTCTGCCGGTTGCCGCGAGGGTAGCAGGCAGATTGCCTTCGGCGGCACGCCTGCAGAGGGTCTGCTGGTCATGTGGCTTCAGCAGACCTCCCGCAGGCGTGCTGCCGAATCCACAGGACGGGGGACCTCCCACAGGCAAGCCGCCGAAGGCAGCCTGTCTGCCATGCTTGAGGCAGCAAAATACCTAGAGCCGCCCCTGGTGCTTGAGCAGTGACTGAGATTTGTGCCCAGAGAGCACAGAGGACTGAATCCTCCATTCCTTCCTCAGGCAGAGCTATACAGCATGGAATGGGAGGTTTCCCTGAGGAACTAGTGCAGGAATGGGTTCCTGGAACTGTCTAGCATCCTGCCTTGGAAAATGGCTAAGCCTTGATGCTTCAGAGGAAAGTGACCTCCTCCCTCCCCTCCCCGCCCAGTATTGCAATTCTGTACTATGGAGATTGAAAGAAGATTTCTAGTACTGGTGAGAAATACCTGATTAACAAACCAGGTGATTGGAGTCCTTTATGCACAGAAGAGATATAGCTTTCCCACACTAAGCTCCCACTGCATCTCAGTCGTGACCTGATGGGACCATCTCTAGTGTTGGCTCAGTCTTTATGCACCTTCAGATGTTGGCCTCTATGAGATTATCACCACAGATGTCATTTATGGTGGAGATTTTCATGGTGTCCACTAGAAGATGCATTGAACCACCAGTTCATTTTTCCCACAGGCCACTGAAGAGGCAGGTGATGGTAATGACTTACAGTCATTATAAAAGAGAATATACCAAAATAATTTTTGTGCACATCTGAAATAAGCTGTGGCTACACTCCTATTGTCATCACATGTTTGCATACACTGTAATTGTCAAAGCAAATGATTAAGTGTTTCTCAAATGTGTCCACTGTGGCTGCATGCATCCACAAGGGGCTTTTCTTATGGTAACAGTGAGCAGTGATGAGAGAGTGAGGGTACAAATCAACAGACCCTCTTCCAGGGCTGCAAAGAGTCCTGTGGCACCTTATAGACTAACAGATGTTTTGGAGTATGAGCTTTCGTGGGTGAATAACCACTTCATCGGATGTATTCGCCCACGAAAGCTCATGCTCCAAAACGTCTGTTAGTCTATAAGGTGCCACAGGACTCTTTGCTGCTTTTACAGATCCAGACTAACATGGCTACCCCTCTGATACTCTTCCAGGGCTGTTAGTAGTGGTCGGGCCCTCCCTCCTCTGGAGACACACAAACTGGAGGAGCAGGCATCCAGTGAGTTCCTCACCTTCCTGGGAGCCGTGGGGTTGGGCTTCAGCCCTTGGATGGTGGGTAGCAGACTCTAGCCATGGGGCTTCAGGCTCTGTACCCTGGCTACATGGTGGCAGGCTCTGGCCCTGAGCTCACTGTCCTTATCACCCTGGGCTCTGCTGCCTCCCCCACTCCACCATTGCCGCTGGTCCCCATTGCCTCCCTACCCACCTCCCCATCCAGGGCTTAATTTGCCCCCAGACTTGCAGGGACTGAGTAAATCTGCTGTGAAAAGTGATATCTGTATGTTTGTTAATATCACTTTTCACAGCAGACTTAGTAGCTAGCAAATTGTAAAAAAAAAGAAAAGAAAAAAGACAAGAATGTGCAAAGCACTTTATTTGTGTTTCTATTCTGTTTAGGTCCAGTAAAGAATAGAGACAACTGTACATTATTTTTAATATTGAGTCTGCAAAAAAAAATCTACTCTAAATAAATTACAATGATTTGGGCATGTATAGGTGCATATGTATTTTCCTAAAGTTAATTAAGTATTTTAGGGGAAATTGTCAGAGCGGCCACCAGCAAGAGTTGGTGGCTGCACTCTGAGGCTGCCAGAAAATTTTGTAGTCATCTAGTCTAACCTGGGGCTCAAAGCAGGACCCATCCCCAATTAAATCATCCAGCAGATTTTTGCCTCATATCCCTAAATGTCCCCCTTCAGGATTGAATTCACAACCTTGGGTTTAGCAAACCAGTGCTCAAACCACTGAGCTACCCTTCTCCCCCAGAATGCTGCCTTTGACAAGTGAGAAACTCAAGGGAGGATTAGAAGATGGCTGTTTGGCATCAGAACAAATCACAGAGATACTTTACCAACTGTACAAGTCTGGTTAATACAAAAACAATCTGAGAGGCTGCAAGACTGTTTTCACTTCCTTATAATTGTACATTGCACAATTCTCTCAGTCTAAGGTCACAGTTGTATTTAAAATAGGAAAACCAGGAAAACCAGTTCTGAACAGAACACTGTTTTTTTGTCAGTCATGCTTGCTGCAGGTTTGAAAATTAACACATGACAGTTCAGGCAGAATCATTGTGCATGGTGGGGATCCAAGGGCTCAGATTGATTCTCCTGAAATGGAAGTGGGAGAAGTGAGCCTCTTTACACTGTGGTCAGTTTATTCATGTGGTTTGCCAGAAACTTCCTGAGGTCCAGAGTGCTGTGCAATACTGGTCTCTTTCATCTGGCAAAATCAAGTTAGAAAATTTGGCAGAGAACATCTGAACAGGAATTGGATGGGTTGTACAAATTCCATATTGGGCCAGGCCAGGCCAGGAATGGGCTAATAATCTGTCCTGGAGACAGCGCATGAGAGGAAAGATGTTCCAATGATTAGGTCACTAGTTTAGGACTTGGGAGGCTGGGTTCAATTCTCTAATTCTCACAGCTGCAAGCCTTACATCTTCCCATCTGTAAAACAGGAATAATAGCACTTCCCCACCTCAGAGGTATTGTGAGAATAAATACATTAAAGATTGTGAGAGATACTATGGCGATACCATATAAGTATACAAAATAGCTAGAAACAGGCTTTAACTTGCAACACTGTTCTAGAAGTGTCAGGCCTGGAGGGAGGCAGCTGCAGTTAATAATCCAGAGAGTACAGGATATAAATGTGAGGCAATAGGCCTCAGCAATAACTAGTCTGATCAGTGGACTACATATTAAAGAGTAGTGAGGGTCCTGAGGCTAGGGAGGTAAGTGTTCCCTTGGGGAAATGGAAAACTGTTGGGGTTTTTCCCAGTTAGTTAAAGAAACTTTCCTTGTCTCCCTGATGAAAGGGCAGGTCTTGATTTGGACTAGATTGTTTTCTCTCTGGTATGGACCCCAACTCAGGCAAGGGAACTCCAATTGTTTTGACAATCCCATCTGGTGTGTCCTTTGTGACTCCATCTGTGGCCCACTAGCACTCTACTGGTCTGATACAGGCACTGGGGGTCGGGGGCGATAGTCTTGTGGCTACATTACATGACTCAGGGTGTGTCCACACTGCCCCGCAGTTCGGACTGTGGGGGTGTGAATAGCGTGGTGTACCAAAGTGCTGCACTGTAACTCCCCTGGGTACTGCAGGTGTAAACTAATGTGCTGCTACTTTGTATGAATGCAGTCCTGTTTGAAGCAGACTACATTATTGCAAACTAGGAACCTTTCAGTTTGCACCAACAGCATCCGTACGGGGGAGTTACAGTGCAGCACTTTGGTCAAGTGTGCACACTGCTATTCACACCCCCATAGTCCAAACTCCCAAAGAGTGTACATATAGCCTAAGAGTAATGAAAAACTGGGTCTTGGTCCTATTTCTGCTATGGTCTTTCTGTGTGATCTTGGACAAATCACTTAATTGCTCTGTATCAGTTTTCCCATCTCTAAAATAGAACATGTTATTTACCCACCTTGCGAGGTGGCTGTGAGGCTGAATTCAACCATAGCTGGAAAACTCTTTGAGAAGGAAAGATGACCTGGATAGAAAGCACTATAAAAGTGATAGACTATTATTGTAAGCTGTTCTTTTCTGCCTCGCTTTCAATGCAATGGAAGACTGCAGTCAGTCCTCAAGAAAGGAAGATGTGGCATAGAAGAAGTCTGACATCATTGTTTTGCTTGGCTGAGCATTCCCAGAAGAATTAGAAGTGCCTGCTCGAGTCTGATCACCAAATAAAAGCTTTTGTAAAATGTTAAGGTGCATAAGTCTCTAATACTGCAGTAACTCCTCAGAAGACTCTCATGGGTTAAGAAAAGAGAGAAAATGCTTCTGATTGATGGTCTGATCTGACTCTACTAAAGATGTCACTTATACAAGTCCTTCAATTGTTTTTCTGCTGACTAAGGTTCCTGGTAAACTGGGTAGATTGCCCCTTCAGCACTGACCCACGGAGTCATGCTTTTGAAAAGCTGGCATTTCAGTGGTATGTCAGCATGTCGAAGAGCTGCCCTGTACTCCACAGAACTGCAGAGAGCCAGCAGTATAACTGTTAAGAAAAAAAATAAAAGAAGAAAATGTTCCTCTAAAAATTACACCTCTTCTTGCCAGGTTCCCTAACACTTTGAATGTCCGAAGTGTCTTTTATCTGAGAATATCAAGTTACTATACAAACATTGATTAATACACGATGCTGCTCAACTGAGTGATCCTGTCTGAATTGCTGCCATTCTACTAAGGTACAAAAAGTCTTTCTTCCTGGTCAGGCGCAGTGTAAACCCACAAGTGGCTTGCACAACATTAACAAGGACAAGATCTTCCCCCAGATAGGCGCCTACAATTTCCATTAAAATCAGTGGGAGTTGTTCGTAAGTTTTTTGAGCACAAAATCTGGCTCATGCTTGTCTTTTTTTAGTCTGTTTGTACAGTACCTAGTGCAGCAGGTTCCTGGCCCATGACTGAGGTTTCCAGGAGCTATTGCAACAGATAATTACTAATCTGTCCTAAAATGTGCCTCCTTTAATCTATTACAACCCCTCTCCCACATTGCAATCTGTCTCCTGGTATGTACTAAGTAAGAACACAAGCAAACTAGCCACCTATCAGAGTGGCTATGTAACTAGCAACACATATTGTGATCTGTTAATACAAAGAGAAAAAAAACAGTATTCAGATATAATTATCTGTCTTTTTATATTGTTTCCATCACTGTTGAATCTGAAACACTTTCTCCATGTTAATAATCTCACTAACTTTCCTCCTGTTTAAAACCAGCCCAATTATGTTATTCTGTTACAGAGGCAGTCTCCCAAAAAGGAGTGGTACAAACATGGGGTGGTGTATGCCAGTTGTTTAACCATATTATTACCAACTGATACTGTTTAAGGAACAAAAGAAATAAGGAGGAGAGGAGGAAGGATACATCTTCCTTGTTCCATGAAATTCTCTGCTTTTTGGCAACCTGGTATGATCTAATTCAGGGTCTTAGAGATCATGGAATATTCATGTTATCCTGGACTCCTCAAAGTATTTTTTTTCTCAAGCATTGTTCATTTCAGAGTCAGAACTCAGCAAAAGCAGAACCATCTGTTATTCAATGCACAGTAATATCATCACTTATTGATGACTGAACCTTTTATTGACAGGCTCTCAACTACTGAGCTCTAAATGGATACACGCCAGTGAGGAAGAAAAATGAGAATGGGCTGCAGAAAAGAATTTCCTCCTGATCTCCCTTCAAAGCTATCTGTCTGATAGTTTTTTTTTTATCTCTACGTTAGGAGGTGAAGGTTGATGCATCTTATTCTAGCAGAAGGGAATGAATATGATCCAAAGGCTATTTAGGTCAATGCAAAGGGTCTTCATTTAGTTCACTAGACTGGGAATCAGGCACACAGGAAATACTCATTTTGTTCCATGAAGCTTGTAGGTTGTGCAATAGAAAGTAAATCAGTAGCAAGACTATGTCTTTTCCAACCCAACAAATGATTTGACAAGAAACTTAATGAAGCAGCCACTGTGACTCTGACTTATTGTTTAAGCCAAGTTAATCAGACCCTGAGATTTGTGAAGAAGTCAGAATGCTCGTTTTGTGTGGATTTTAAAAGTGGTGCTGAAGAGCATCCTGGCACTAGCATGTTACCTGGAATATAATTAAATTGATTCAATCCTAACTCAATTCTTTCTCAGCTGGCTGCCCGTTTCACACAGGGCCTCCCTTGACAATGCATTAACCTGGTGCCATTATCAGTGTCCTGATGTCCTCATGATTTATTAAAACAATACCACTGCATGAGTAAGTTGCAATGAGAAATCATTACTCAGAGGATAGCTTTCTAAGGAAAAGGGTCCAGGAGCTGATTCATTTATATTGATCTGTTCCAGAATGGCAGTTCCAGTGGTCCATCTACCTGCTACCTTGTTTTGGATTGTGGCCAATGATAGATGCATAAAAAGGGAATGTAAAATGCTGTAAATGTGCCTAACTCTGCAATACCATGCACTGGGAAAAAGCTTCTTCACCTTACCTAAGGTATGAGAAGATCCCAATGGTTTTCACAAGGAAAGCACGGCTGGTCTGTAGAAGGGGGTGAAAGGGCTTGTTTGGCTGGTTGCAGCGGGGGAGGTTAGAGGGGAGACTGCCAAGGATTACCTCCATGCTACAAGAAGTGGGGTGGGTGACTCGGCAGCTGGCATTCTTAACGTTTCAGTCTGAATAGAATCAATAGTCCGGTATGGAGTTCTAGAGTTCTGTGCTGCGGCAGGGCCTATCTTTTGGATGAGACTTAGAAAGGGGGTACTTGCAGCCATTACAAATCTCATGGTAATATCCATAAGGAAAAGGGTGTTCATCATGATATCTTGGCTAAATTCCAGATCATGTAATTTTTTTCATTGTCCATGCAAATCCCCACTCCCCAGTTTCAAATTAATATTGTATTCGTCACTTCCTGTCCTAAATGGTTGTAAAGCACCACAGTGCACTGTTAAACTTCTACTGTATTCCATACTGCACGTTACTACATTCCAGTAGCCAGTGATAAAAATCTCTAGATTTCCCACTTACTTCGCAAGGATGTTATTAAACTTAATAGTTAAACAGAGCTTCAAGATCCTCATATGGAAGAGGCAATGGAAGTTCAGAGTACTAGCCTGATTGATAGCCCTGGAGTTTTAATCCTAATGAGCATAGCTGCAGATAAATCCTTTGTTTCATACACTGATACTTGCAATAGGCCAGATCCTAACCTGGACCACCTTCACATGCAGCAGCCCAGAAATTCCCAGCATGAAGCAGCACTCCAGCTACATCCAGTCTTATCCCCTACTGCAGGGTTTAGCAAAGAGTGGCTGGATCTGTCCCACCCAGGGATTTCCCCAGTCACTGGTTTTAAATATGTCTTGGATCACCAGCACAGTGCAAAGCAGCCTAAACCATAAAGGCTCCCTTCATACAGAGCTAAGCCCCACAGCAGTAGTGTTCTTCTGACAAATGTTGGGTAGGGAAATTTTAAAAACTCCACAATACATTAAGTCCGTCAGATCCATAAGATGAGCTGCCCTGAAATTGTTATCTGGCTTTGATGTGTTAATGACTGTTACTCTCATTGATTGTTCTCTAGATTTGTACACTTGTCATCTTGCATTTATGCAATGGAGTCTTCTGTGTATAAAAAAAGTTAATGTTCACTGATGGGTCAACTACAGCACCAAGTGCCATTTCCGGTTGTCTAGAAGTGCCTGGAAATAGATGACATCCTTCTAGCATTAGTAACATTATGGCAGTGCCAAGAGGCCCCAGCTGAATGCAGGGCCCCATTGTACTAGGCAATGTGCAAACCAATAGTAGTTCCTGTCCCAGAGAGCCTACCCAGAGACAAAGGGTGGGAGGAGAAGCAGGGGCCTAGGGGTGAAAATGTTCTAGCCTGCACCTATGGTTAAGTCTGGAAACAGAGGTTTGTATAACTGCCTGGTAGAAGAATGCTAGTTTCTAATTGTTTTGACTGGCTGTCATGATCTCTACCCCTCCCTGCGATAGTCACCTTCTGTGTGCTAAATAAACATTGCCCATTTTGTTAAGGAAATCTGAGTACGATTCTTCATTGCACAATGGAACCAATAAGAGGTCAGCCAAAACAAAGCTGTGGGAAAACGAGGCAAGCAGCTGAAGCAGAGCAACTCTACTCACGGCAGGCATGATTTTTAAAATCATAGACATTATTTTTATATCAAAGGGCACACGAAAAGTTACGTGTCGTAAGATGCTTACTGACTCTAAGAAGATTTGACCTCCTTTTAAAACTGTGTGAACTCAAAGTTTTCATTTTTGTTCCTGTTCTTTACTGGGAATGAAAGGCTGAAGGTAGGATGCTGAGAGCGTTAGCCAGCCAGTTCCTGTGTTCTAGTGCAGGTAGGGGAGTCTCCCTCTAGAAGCTGGAAGAGAGAGGGTTAACAGTCTTCCTTTCTGAGTAGAACAAAGGCCACTCACTTCAGTACAAGGAATCAAGAAACTTGGCCAGGTGGGATGTATGATTGTATCACACCAGCTGAGGTGAATTACATCATTTTACCAAGACAGAAAAGTCAATGTCACTGCAGCATCTGGGTTAGCTAGTACTAGGCTCAATCTGTCTATGTAGAAATGAGGAAGTATAAGCCAGAGGGAAGAAAAGCAAAGCAAAGCTCATTACGCTCTGGACAGAGTCTTTTGCTGCGCACACTTGTTCTCTTGGTTCATTTCATCTGGAAAAGAAGCTGAGGGAAAAAAATCCTTTTGAACTGGAGCTATGCCCAACAGTGGCAACACACAGGCAAAGCAGCATCAGCAACAGGAAATCCATCTCATAGAGCTGTTACAGATTGACCCCAATCTCAACAATGCAAGAGCTGTGGAGTGTGGGTTGATGTAGCATAGGGCCTTGTGTATGAATCAACCCAGGTAAAATGGGCTTACAGAGCAAGGGGACAGGGGGAAAGTATAACAGGATTTTGGGTTTGGTTTTGCATTTGTACACATGTTATATTGTGGTGGTAACTCATTGTGATTGAGGTTGAATTCTTAATAGAATTCCATTTTAAGAGTGTTGGGGAGAGAGAAGGAAGTGCTATCCTGGAGCTAGTGCTGACCTCCTTCAAGAAGCATGGCTGATGGATGCAAACCTACTGGAAGTTCTGAGTGGCATGGCTATAAGTCTAAAAAACTGTTGTAATGTATGGCCAAAGATGACCTACACTAAGAACACACCCTGGATTTGCAGGCTAGAAGAGGAATGCAGTGACTTAAGCTGGGCGCTTCAGTGGAGCCTAAGGCAGGTAGGTGCCCCAGTGACATTGACTTTCTGCAGGTAGTTTCCACTTAAGGTGCTCTGTGGGATTTGACCTACCTGCCTAAGGCTCCTTTGAAGATCCCAGTCCCACTCTCTAACTACCTGTGTCTGAATTGAAACACATCATAGAAGTTGCAGGGAGCCAACTTCACAGTTAAAAGTGTAGTCACTGGACAGCAGATGGCCTCTCCTTTCAGTTAATGTAGGTAGTTGTAGCCACCATATTGCATGTTGCTTAATTGACAAGCTGGTTTACTGTAAATAGAGATCTACAGATAAGCACTGCTAAGAATATAGGAGCCAGGATGGGCGGCTATAGACAATCACACCTGGAGTAGGCCCTATGCAATACATTTGTCAAAAGCATATGCAGGAGCCTGTACTGCTATCATCCTGCATCCTTGCTGTGGGCTCACATCTGTTACATTGCCACTAGTGTCCCTTCACAGGGACGCGTGCAATCACCTCAAACTGCCAAATATACTGTTACACACAGGTGTTACAAGAGTGCCCTTTATCTTGAAGCTATACACGCAGCTATATTGTCAATATGACCATACCCTGCATGAGGCAAGCCCTGTTTAATCATTCATAACAGATTATGGCAGCCATTTATTGTACATCACAGCTCCAAAGCCAAACCCATGTAAACACTCACTATGCAAACCTACCGTATAACAGTAGGTCAATCAGCATCGCTTATTCCCTGGTAAAGCACTTAGAGGCTCATTGAAGGAGACAATGGTGCCCAAGGCAGAGTGATATGTATCTAGAAGAGTAGATTATTCAGGATCTTAAATGTGTTCATTACCTTTCAGTACTACAGCCAGCCAGTTGGTCAGCAGGGACCTCCACTACCGTTGCTTTGAGACAAAGCAACATTGTTCATTCAGCCTGGGAGCCACTGAGATGTATTGGATGCAGTCTGATTTGTAACGATTGTTTTTAATTTCTCTCATATGCCCAAATGTCGTAAGGGTGGATGCAGTAGAGAGAGCAAACAGTGGCTGTCAGCTCTGAGTGCTACATGGCCCTGTGCTAGCAGTGACTGCAGGTGACGTGTGTACTTCTAACAAATGATGCATGGCACTTTCATATTGTCAAAGCACTGTGCAAACTGGCTTCAGCAGGAAGAGGAAGAGTGAGGAAAAGGAGGCAGAGCCTTCACCTCCATTTCGTACCTAGATGCTAAATGTAGTTTTCACCAATGAGAGGAAGGACCCAGCAACTTAATTTCTGTTCCCAGCTTTTAACTATAAAAGTGATGCTAAAACTGAGGCATGCAGTGGCAACCCTACTCAAACATTAAAATACAACTGCAACAGGGCGACGGCACTGATCTCTTCAAGGGGTGTATATCAGAATAGATCCAGGATGGGAGAAGTGTCCGGAATAGCAGCTCAGTGGACAGGGCAGCAGGGGCAAGGATGCTGCTAAAACAGTGAGGCATTCATGGCCCCAAACCGTTCCTGATGCAGTGTGACATAATCAGTGTTCTGTGACTATGCCGTCTAGGTAGCCCAGTGGAAGGTGGCTGGAGGACCATGTTGCATAAATGTCATGGTATATTCATCACGTGAGTGGCTTTAGCCTTGCAGGAATAATCACACACATGATTGGTTTCTGTGTATCAGCCTATAGACTGACACAGAGCTCAGTAGTGTGTCCACGGAGATTACGTCACATTGGTAGGTATAAATTGTCAGCTGTCGGCAGCTCAGTTGTGATAGCATCCAAACCAAGCAGTATATTCATGGCATGCAGTGACACAGATCCAGTCAGCCTCAAAACAGCTTGATCAGAGCAACAGAACTGCAAGTCACAAGCTGCTGTCAGCTGTGTCTTTGTAGACAACAGCTGTAGGTGGTGGGTATTGCCTGGCTGCTGGCCCCCGGGCAGACAGCGTAGAGAACCATTAATCTAGGCCCCGCAAGGAGTTGCTTTAGACGAAGCTAATAAGATATATCTGCATGTCTTACATTGTGCTTCTCTCCTTTCTATGAATGGAATAAATCCTGCTGCTTTTGTATTTGTGGTATCTTTAACGTATCAGCAAGGTGAGGGTACGTGGGGAAATTGTGTAATAGTGCAATATACCTGGCTGGACAAGTGTGATTCATCCACAGGGAAGATGTCTCCTTTGAGATGTCTGCAGCAAAAATCTTGAGTCAAATATTGCTGTTCATATTTGTCCTAGACACCTATACCATAGCTGGCTATTTCATGACAGCTGTCTTTTACAGGTGGGCTGGGGCCAGCGTGATTGGCTCCAGATTAGGTTTAGGTTGGGGATGGGCTCAGTTCAAAGCTGAATCAAGGCTTAAGTTCAGGGCTGAGTTTGAATTCAACACCAAAATCTTCTGGGGTGTTCTTGTGAGATGTCCACCCTGTTATGGTGGAAAATCCGGGTGATCAGTTGTGGTCACCAGATGTCTGCTGTCTTGGGCCAGATCCAGATGATAGAACTTGCTCCTCCTTGTTTTGGCTCTGACCCTAAACCAAAATAACTGAGGTGGGTTTGGCTGCAGAATTCAAATTCAAAACACCTCCTGCTGAACCTTGAAATTTGAAGGAGTTTAGATTCAATCCTGGCTTTTGACTCTTATAACTTCATGTATTAGTATTCATTGTTAATAATAATAACAATTAATACTGCACTATGCTATAGCTAAAATATGAACCTTCCTTTTCCTAATTATCCCATTATCTACTCTAACAACAGGCAAAGATAGAACTGTGCCTTAGCTTAGGCACATCTGATAAAGGCATCCCTGAAAAAAATTAGCCTTGCAGCATCCTTTGAGGCTATCAAAAGCCAGGGTTTGACAGCCTTCCAGAGGGGACAAGCTCTACAGTTCCTCCCCCAAGAGCACTCCAATTCTATATGGGGGGGAGGGAATAGAGATGTTGTTACTGGGTGTTGATGAACTTTCAGCTGTACTTTTCTGCTAGCTGCCATTTCCCTTTGATTAGCGCAACAGTGACTATCTACCTGAGACACAGCGCAGCGTGTGTTCTCATAACAGGACCATAGTGCATGACGACAGAAGCAGACATCCAAGCTCATTAAGTATACTGTGATAAAATAAGCAATGAATCCTCTCCTTGGAAGGTTGTGCTTAATCACCTGTATCGCGTTCCTGTGGATATGTTGACACATCTTAAGTTTCCGTCTTCTCACTGATTACCTGAGCAATGTGTGTGAGCAGCTCATCAGTGTAAGCAACATAAACTAATGTCAGACTTCTTTTGATTTATTAGAGATGTTGCACATCGTAGGATTATTGCTTAATTGTAAGATTATTATTTACCAAGTGACTCTAACTATGTCTCATACATACTATGTAACACACAGCATGTACCTGGTTCAGATGTATAGACCATAACCATGCATCAGTATGCAACCTCTGCTCACATGCTCTCTGATGGGTCCTCTAAACATGCATATAACTGAAACTGAGAGCTCCTTTGGCATATCAGTGGAATGCAGCCACAGTATTGTTGTCTCACTCACTATTGTCACATAGACTGGCAAGGATTGCATGTGTCCAAGAGGCAGATGGTTAATATACAGCCCCTGAGATGCCCCACTTTGATTCTATGGGGCCTGAGCGGGGGAGGTGCTCAGTATCTGTAACTCCAGTGTCCAATCGAAGTTTATAGGTCAAATTCTCAGCTGATTGATTTTACATCAGCTGAGAATCTGGCCCACTATCTTACTGAGGTCTCCTCAGGATCAAACTGCTACTAAGGGCAAGGCGTCATTAAATATCTACTGATGTCTCATTGTAGCATCTTAACTGTGCCACTCTTGTTTTATCCTATATATTCCTGGTGCCAAGCCAGATTTACCTAATGTCACTTATGAGCATGAAATATATATTGGTCTGTGGCATTCATTAGGGGCTGACTGCTACTTAGAAGCCCCATATGGCATTTATCTGTTGATTACTTGTTACAGTCACTAACTATACCCTTCCTTGTGCTTCACTGTGATTTGACAGCACTGATGCTTTCAGCAACACAGACCAGCAGTTCTAGCGAAGTCTGAAATTGCCTACAGTACGTATTTCTTACTCACTATCTGTTGTGTCTGGAGCTAGTGTGTGCCTTCATTTCTTGCAATCTGTGTGGTTTACCACCCATTCAGATTGCCCTATGCGGTAATGTAATGCAGTCTCTTGTTCCTGAGGAGAACATGGATCTTTTTCATTGTCCACGTTTATTTGTCAGTTTTGTAGTAATAGATTCTGATTTACTGTAGCAACAGATGTTTTTGTCTATAACCAGCTAAAAATAACAATTAGTCTGTTGGCCATTAATTGTCAAGAAAATAAACAAAATAGACCGACATTAGCATTCTCGAATCCGAACAGCTGAACTTTTCACATTGACAAACTTCCACCTTCTATTGTCTGTGCAGCTGCTTACTCCTTGATGTTAAACAGTTGATTAGAGATGTTACTGGCCACTATAACTGAACCTCTCATTACTGTATGATCATTAGAGCTAGTTGGAAATTTCTGACGCATCATTTTTCCATCAGAAAATGTCGAGCTGTTGAAATTCTCACATGATATGGAAATGTGCTGATGTCAGAGAAATCCTAATGGAAGTTAGGCAGGACAGGAAATGTGACAGAACCTTACCTGACACTCTGGTTTCAATTGGAAACCTGCCTGACTCTTCAGTGGCCTGCCTGCAGGCTGATAGGGAGCTCATAGACTGAATGCTATGGGAGCCCAGGCTCTCTTTGGGGTTTCCATTTTGATGGAAACTTCAAAATTAAATTTTTCATTGTGTTTCTTGGAATATGTCGTATGATTTTTTTTTTTTTAAGAATTTGCACGGAATGGGAATTCTAGTTTCTGGCCAGATCTCATGATGATGTCACTCATTTCTTACTGTACAAAATGCAGCTGGTAAATTCCAGTAAGAGGCAAACAGAGGGAAATTTAGTCCGGAGGAGAGAAACTGAGAGGGGACAAAGCAGTTTTCAAGTACATAAAAGCTTGCTACAAGAGGAGGGAGGAAAAATTGCTTTCTTTCACCACTGAAGATAGGACAAGAAGTAATGGGCTTAAATTGCCTCCAGGGTGGTTTAGGTTGGACACTAGGAAAAACTTCCTAACTGTCAGAGAGATTAAGCACTGGAATAAATTGCCTAGAGAGGTTGTGGGGATTTTTAAGAGCAGGTTAGACAAACACGTGTCAGGGATGGTCCAGATAATACTTAGTCCTGCCTTGAGTGCAGTGGACTGAAAACTCTCGAGGTCCCTTCCAGTCCTACACTTCTATGGTTCTATGGTACTTGAGGGAGATGTTTCTCCTTCTCCCCAACCCTTTCTTCTTTGCTCTTATTCAACCTGCCCGTGTTCCTCATGACCCCACGTCTCTGCTAGTGGTGTGGGCGTGCTGCCCATCTCCATGTGGTTAGAGCTGCTCCTTTCCCTCAGTAGGTGAGACACAAGTGCTGGTAGGATAGAGTGACCTTTTATATCCTGACAGGGCTACCAAGGTTAATGCCCCTGTCACAGGACAGGTGTCAGTATCCACTGATTGTGATAGTTACTGTTGTATTCCCTCTCCCCATCCCCCCCCTTTTTTTAAATCAAATGAAAATAAATCACAATACCAACCAAAAATAATAACCACAAGCAGATACACATAAATAACTCAGAGGTAGTGATGTCTATTATGGAGACCTCTGGAAACCCTGGCACTGCCAGATAGGAGGATTTTTCTGCCTCTCATTGGACATCTGTGAGCACCTACTGTCTTTGAACCTCAGTGGCTTTCTGATCATCTGGCCCTCTCTGGTTCTCAGAACTATTCCTTCTACACTAGCCTGTCTACCCACTCGGCTGGATCCACCATCTGGTTCGTCACTTGCTGCTTTTGGTTTGTTAGCCGGTCAGTGAGTGGGTGGGTTTTACTTTTGTCAGCAGCATTCTGGATGTCCTCGAGAAACAATGAGCTGGTGTCCTCGTCCCCTTGGTTTTATTTGGATGGCTTCTGTTTCCCATGCAGATAACCTCTTTTCTTATCTGTTCTCCGCTCCTCACTCTGACCACATGTGGAAAAAAAGAAGAAATCTACCTTTAAGCAGGACAGAATGGCTTTGCTTGGTAGTGGGTAGCAGAGAGAGCTAGTGTGTTAGAAAGAGAGAGCTAGTGATTAGAGGAGGCTGGTGGGGAAATGAGGCTCTGGAGCCTAGGTCTGCTGGCTCCAGAACAGTTGCTGTGCTCACATTATCACCTGATAGCTCTGGCAAAGGAGGGAACAGCAGCATATGAGCCCTATAGGTTCAAGTACCACAGGGCTTGCCTGCTTTCGTAGGTCCTGATTGGCAGAGTCTACCACGTTCCCTGATTGGCCCAGGCCAGGAACACTGTTGAAGACCTAGAGCAGGGATGAGCAAACTACGGCCTGGGAGCCACATCCAGCCCTCTAGACATTTTAATCTGGCCCTCCAGCTCCAGCTGGAGAGTGGGGTCGGGAGCTTGTCCTGCTCCATGCGGCTCCCAGAAGCAGCAGCATGTCCCCCCTCCCGCTCCTATGCATAGGGGAAGCCATACAGCACACTGCTCCTACCTCAGGCACTTCCTCTGAAGCTCCCATTGGTGGGGAACCACAGCCAATGGGAGCTGCAGGGGTGGCACCTGCAGACTGGGCAGTATGCAGAGCCGCCCGGCTATGCCTCTACGTAGGAGCAAGAGAGGGGACATGCCGCTGCTTCTGGGAACTGCTTGAGGTAAGCACCCCCCAGAGCCTGCTTCAACCCCCTGCACCAACCCGGTCCCCCTCCCACCCACCAAACCCCTCAGCCCCAGCCTGAAGCACCTCCTGCACCCCAACCCCTCATCCTCAGTCCCACCCGAGAGTCTGTACTCCCAGCCGTAGCCATCACCCCAACCCTCCTGACGCAGCCCAGAGCTCCCTCCCGTACCTGAACTCCTCATTTCTGGCTCCATCTCAGAGCCCACACCCCCAGTTGGAGCCTTCACCCCCTCCCACACCCCAACCCCCAATTTTGTGAGCGTTCATGGCTTGCCATACAATTTCCATACCCAGATATGGCCCTCAGGCCAAAAAGTTTGCCCATCTCTGACCTAGAGGAAACACTGTGAGGCTGTCTGCAACTAGGTGGATCCCAGCTTGGTGCTGCAAGCAGATCTTTCTGTGTGCTCCAGATACCTTGCTTTGCTCCTGGTTCATGATCCCAGCCCTGCTCCTGATACCTGGCTTTGCTTATGATCCACTCCTGATTTCTCATCCTGCTTCTATTCCACTCATCCTACTTCAGCTAATTCCCTTGGCTCTGACCTGATGTGGCTCATTGACCTCAACTCTAGTTTGATCCTATGGTGTAACCCTGCTACAGACTGCTGCACCTGGCTTTGATTCTCTAGACTGAACTTGGTCTGCATTGTTGACTCCCTTGAAGCCCAGCCCACCACACTGACCCATGTCCCCAGACCCCCGACAGCAATGTTCTAAATAGGCAAGACATGCCCATTTCAGGTGGGCAGGTCTTGGCAGGCTGAACTAAATATGTACAACCTGAGCTTCCATTTTAGGTTCTGTTAATTTTTCTGGCTGTGCATAAACAGGGCCAGATTTTCAACAGTGCTTGGGGACAGATATTCATGTGCTCAGCACCCACAACTGAGGCCAGATTTTCAAAAGTACTCATCATCCTGCTGTTCCCATAGTGATGCCTATGACCTATTTTGAAAAGAGCTCAGCTTCCAGTGCCCACTCAGCATGCTGAGCTCTTCTGAATATCTGGCCACAGTTATGGGTGCTGAGTTATTCTGAAAATCTAAGTATGCCCCATGTTTGTTATCTTCAATAATGGCACATGGACCTCACTTTTGATCGATGCTGGCAGATACCTTGCATTCTCAGTGTCATCGTGGTGATCAAGGATGTGGAATTCTTTGAAGTGAGCAGCATCTGTAAGTGAAAGTACTGATGAGAGCATCCTTGAATGTCCTACAGTAGAACCTCAGAATTACAAACACCTGGGGAATCTCGGTTCTTCATAACACTGAACAAAATGTTATGGTGGTTCTTTCAAAAACTTACAACTGAATATTGACTTAATACAACTTTGAAACATTACTGTGCAGAAGAAAAATGCTACTTTTAATCATCTTAAATTAAACAAGCACAGAAACAGTTTCCTTAGCTTGTCAAATTTTTTTTAAAACTTTTTCCCAAGTAGTTTGTTTACACTGTATTGTATTTGAATGGTGTGGGGTTTTTGGTTTTTTTTTTTGGTCTCTGCTGCTGCCTTATTGTGTACTTCCAGTTACAAATGAGGTATGTGGTTGACTGGTCAGTTAGTAACTTTGGTGTTCATAACTCTGAAGTTCTGCTGTACTTTGTCTCGGATCCAGCCATTTAGGCTCTTTTCTACTGGTATATTTGCTGAATTTTGTTATCATACGACGTCACTCTGTATTACACTACAGTGATTGCAGGGGTGAAGGCTGACTCCTTTATCTTGCCCTTTGTGCACACAGATGCTTGAACTATAAAGGATGAAAAGTGGAGAAAGATTGGGGGCTCCGGGACCATTAATAATCCACAACTGTCAACAAACCATTAAGCAGAAAAAAATAGTAGCTTTCAGCAAGCAGCCTTGTCCCCTTGGAGAGAACATTGGCTTGCAAAGGCTGCTGTAGCATGGTGACGCTGGCTGTTTCCTCCCACACAGGGTAGCATTGCTGCCCCAAAAGCAGGCCATGAAAAATAGATTCCCCAGAGGCAATATACATTGATAAATTATTATTTTTTTAAGGCCAGAAGGGTTCATTAGATCATCTAATCTGATCTCCTATATTTCCCTTGATGAGGACATATTTGAGAACCAGCCGTCAAATAGTGTGGAAGCTTTGTTCTTCAGCTAGCTGATCCTTTTCTCACTATCCGTTAAAGCTGGGCAGACCCTTCTTTTATGGCTGACAAAAGGCTAACAAATTCTGTTCACAGGCCTTCAAGTTGGAAAAAGGTAGGGTTCTAACCAACCTTATTTTCCTGTAACTGAACCCCTTTGTTAAGCCACGATGGTCTACCTGGTCTCTGCTGACTGGCTAGAACCAGGGCGGGTACTAGTGTCTATGTATGAAACATTTCTCGTCAAATGTTGTTTGAACTATAAATGTACCTTGATCTGCAGCCTCAAGCAGCTTTCAGTTATTCAACTAGAGGCAAGCACCGTCAATACTATATACATGGGCCAAAGCTACTCACTTAAGTAATGGTTTGCAGAATCAATCCTTGATCCACTTTTCTTACCTGTGGGGTTTTATATATATAAAATATAGGAGTGGTTGAAGTGCACATTTGCTCCAAGTTGTTTTGCAAGACAAAACTGACTTTGGCTTGTTCAGTCCTGTTACTGAAAAACAAAGACAAAATTCCAAACAGCCTAGAAGCTTGCTGAAAGATGTGCTTTCCTTTCCTTTGATAACAGATTTTTGGCTATTAAATATTTATGTAAAAATTTGGACACAAACGGCTGACTCTTAGTATGCCTGTGTTCTCTCCTTCCAGCTGATGACTCCCCCCACCAATGAGATAACTCAGTCGCCTTCCTCCCCACTTTGCTGGTGCAATCCATTTCATTCCTGAATTGCAATGTAATCCATTCATCTGCCCTGCACACTCTGGACAGCCTTATTGGGTCAGGCAAGGAGGTCCTCCATCTGTGGAGCATAGACAGGGAAAATGAGGCAGAATCTGGCACTAGGGCACCATTAGACTTTTCTCTAGCCAAAAGTCCTAATCTACTCTGACTCCTTGCTGTCAAATAAGGAATAGATCCATTTAAGGACATTTTCCTTCATTTCTCATTTGTTGAGCCAAACTCAGTGCTGATGTAAAGGAGAACAACTCCATTGACTGCAGTGAATTTGACCCATATTTTGAAGGATGGGTTCGTGAAGTGCATTTTTTCCTGTTTGAAATGCTTGTAAAGACAAAAAATATCCAGTAAACAAGCCCTCCAGTTGCTCCCTGTATATTCTTTTTAAAAAATATATGAAGACGACATGCCCTGGAATGCATTATGTGAACTTTGTCTAATATGTCTGACCCCCAATGGGGTCATTTGTACTTATCTCTCCTTGCTACACTTTCCCTGCCATGTTAATGAGATTGCAAGAGTATGACAGATATACATCTATGGCCAAACTTCAAATAGTCATTTAAGTTGCACCTGGAAACGCATACAAAAAAATGGACCCAAACATGCAAATAAATACTTGCAACACAAATCCTTGTTTACACAAGCCAAAGTTTTGCTTGGTTTTGAGATTTTATTTTTTTGTCATGTGAAATCGTAAGTGGTGAAGATTCACTTGAAAATGGACTCAGACTGGCTTGAAAGGTGAACATTTGGTATACCTGAGCTAAGGTCCGAATTGGCAATAAAGCCATAAATGGACACATTTTGCCAAGATTTAATTTTGAACAGCTCTAAAAGTGAAGTCTTCAGACCAAATTTGGAAACTCACACACTCCCAGGCCAATGTCCTAGATGTCATAAACATAGGAATCTTACTTCCCTAGGCGAGGAAAAAGTAGCTGAGATACAAAAACGTATCTAGAAGAGTAGGCTTCCCCCCACCACCCAACAATGCATTGCACTCTATAGCTCTATCCTTCCAAGAATCTCTAAACACTTTACAGACTTTAGTTCTCACCCCTTGAAAATGGGAAAAGATGATTATCCCCATCTGAGAGTGGAAAACTGAGTCCCAGAGATGCTGAGTGATTTGCCCATGGTCATGCAGACCCAGTATCATAGCTAGGAATAGTATCCAGATCTCCTGACGCTGTGGGTAGAGCACAGCACTAAGTCATGTATCCACTTCTGAGAACCAATGTATGAAGTTCTATGGACTTTAACTATGACCTTCTCTATGTGAGCAAGCTGCACCTATTTAGCTTGTCAGTTTTCCAACTGACTTAAACTGGTACAAATACCTTTTGTAGACACTCTTCATTCAGTTTAAGAGTGGCTTAATTCAGTTTAGTTTAAACTGGTTCATAATCTAGTTAAAAGAAACTGAAATAAACCTGGCTAAAAGTGAAATGAGTGTCCAGTCAGCCTATTGCACCAGTTTTAAACCAATGTAGTTAAAGCTCACCTTTAGTTAAACTGGTGCAACTTTTTCATGTAGGCAAGCAGTAGCTCATAAAAAGTTAAAACATGTTAAGGAAGAACTCTCAATTTTATCTTTCCATATCTAAATTTACTAACTTGTGGAAAGAGATCAAGATCTTATAGGAGCTCATGAAAGCATAAGTAAGGATGCAGTGATATGAACTGAAAGTTTTTAAAGCTTAATCTGTGTTTTGTTTCCCAAATACAATAACAAAGTAGCTTCATTGTCTCTATGATACTTAAAATGTTCCCAGCACCACAACTTTTTATATAGTTATTTTCACATCACCCCTGTGAGATAGGGGAGTACTATGATCCCATTTTACAGATGATAGGGGGGAATGGAGGCCCAGATCTTCAAAGTTACTTAGACATCCAAATCCCATTGAAATCCATGAGAGTTGAGTACCGAATAGCTTTGAAGATCTCGCCTAAGCAAGTTGCCCAAGATGACACATGATGTGAGTTGTGGAACAGGAATTCAACCCAGGTCTGCCCTGGCCCAGGCTTGTGCATGAACCACTGGACTATCCTTGCTTTCCAGCTATTCTCTGAACAGGGACTGGAACCCTGCCTGAATCCTCAGATTAAAAGTCTGATGTTCAGTTAATGCTTAATAAAAAAGCACAGGTTCTCTAAGACCACCGGATGTGTTTGGGGCTCGGTTTTGTGTTGTGGTGGTGTTTTGTTTGAGAGATGGAGCCTCTCCTTGCTTTTTCATTTCTAGCCTACAGCAGTAAAGAGCTGTTACCTTCCTTACCACCTGACTTTTGCATAGTTTATATGAAGCTCAGACTGGCAGAGTTTCTGCTGATTAGGTTATGAGGGGGTGGAAAACAGTGACTGAAACCTTATTTAGGCCTCAGCTTCATGAAAGGTGCACACAGAATTTTGACTAGTAGATCAGCAATTAACAACTTACACCAGCAGATGAACTGTCTCTAGGTAAATGTTTAAGCTTTTAAAATTATAGTTGTTTCTCTCTCTAGTTGGGAATGTGCATGATTTACTTATTCTTACTGTGTGATTCAACCAGTGCTTTTTTTCCTTTTTTTTTTTCCTTTTTTTTCCTGAGTAGTAAAATTGCTGGGAAATTGTTTACCTAGAAAATAGCTTTCCCAAGCCAAAAAGAACAAATTTAAGATATAGCTCCCACTATTGTTAATCTTCTTCTTGTTACTCTGAAATCGAGATCTACTGCACTAAACTTATTTACTAAAATGTTAATAAGTTAAGCACTCTCAGTCCTGAATCTCTGGGCAAGAAACAGAAGAAGACCTGGTCCCTGTCCCATGGAATATACAATATAGACAGTAGAACACTCTAAATCTAAAGTTCTTCATCCTTTCTAACACTGGGAAGGCTAAGGGAGACAGGCTGAGGATTTGTGAATATGAACAAGCAATGTAAATTCCTTCCTCATTTTAAATATTGCAATCACAGCAGTTGTGTGTGGGTTTTTTGGTATCATTACCTAATTATGCATCTTCCACCCCTCAGCACTGATATGGCAGAGAACACAGTGCGCTAACAGTTTATTACTATGACCTCTGTATTGATACTAACTCTCAGATGTAACTACTACTGTTCTCTCATGTCTGTCTTCCTCTGGAAATTCCCACTGGGTTGCATTAGAAATAGAATATCTCACATATATATAATATAGATCTCTAGTTACAGCAGCCTAGATGAGATTACTAAATACATACCTCTCACTTAGAGGTAACTTTCAAGCTGGGAAAAAAGCTAGGTTTATTTCTTCCCTTCTCCCTCCCTCCCTGCTTATGGTGTAAATGTTGGCCAGAAATATCTTGATTGTACCTTACGAATACCAATTTTTTTTTCCCCTGGGGATGTTCTTTGGAGTGGAATCTCTCTCAGCCCTTTATTGAATGTGGGTGAGGGAGCAATAAAGAATCTGTAACAAAGACCACATTTCTTCTGCAGCCACTGCTTTTAGAAGGGGACTTTCAGACTTCCTGGAATGCAAATAAGGGATATTTGATAACTGTCTCTGAGTATCTGAAGGTGCTAAACATTAGGAGGGAGGTGAATTGTTTACAGTAATCCCAGGGGAAATAAGCAGTTATGGACTAAGTTAAGCAAAGGAAAATGTAGACATAAAAGCAGGAAACATTTTGAATAGGCAGTTTAGTTATATTAGACAGTAGATGCATCTCTAAAGGGAAGACAAAAGCCACATAATGTGTGATATTTTACCCTAGGACGGATAAAGCAATAGAAAATAATCACTGACAAGTCATCACAGGATGACTATGAGCCGCCAATGTGATATGGCCGTTAAAAAAGCTAATACAGTCTTAGGATGCATCAGGTGAAATATTTCCAGCAAAGATAAGGAGGTGTTAGTAACGTTATATAAGGCACTGGTGAGACCTCATTTGGAATACTGTGTGCAGTTCTGGTCTCCCATGTTTAAGAAGGATGAATTCAAACTGGAACAGGTTCAGAGACGGGCTACTAGGATGATCCGAGGAATGGAAAACCTGCCTTATGAAAGGAGACTCAAAGAGCTTGGCTTGTTTAGCCTAACCAAAAGAAGGTTGAGGGGGGATATGCTTGCTCTTTATAAATATATCAGAGGGATTAATATTAGGGAGGGAGAGGAATTATTTAAGCTTAGTACCAATGTAGACACAAGAACAAATGGGTATAAACTGGACACTAGGAAGTTTAGACTTGAAATTAGACGAAGGTTTCTAACCATTAGAGGAGTGAAGTTCTGGAACAGCCTTCCAAGGGGAGTAGTGGGGGCAAAAGACATATCTGGCTTTAAGACTAAGCTTGATAAGTTTATGGAAGGGATGGTATGATGGGATAGCTTAATTTTGGCAATTGATCTTTGATTATCAGCAGGTAAGTATGCCCAGTGGTCTGTGATGGGATGTTAGATGGGATGGGATCTGAGTTACTGCAGAGAATTCTTTCCTGAGTGCTGGCTGGTGAGTCTTGCCCACATGCTCAGGGTTTAGCTGATCGCCATGTTTGGGGTCGGGAAGGAATTTTCCTCCAGGGCAGATTGGCAGAGGCCCTGGAGGTTTTTCGCCTTCCTCTGCAGCGTGGGGCATGGGTCACTTGCTGGTGGATTCTCTGCAGCTTGAGGTCTTCAAACCACAATTTGAAGACTTCAATAACTTGGACATAGGTTAGGGGTTTGTTATAGAAGTGAATGGGAAGGGTTCTGTGGCCTGCTTTGTGCAGGAGGTCAGACTAGATGATCATATTGGTCCCTTCTGACCTATGAGTCTATGAGTCTATGAGAAAGGGGTGAATGGGTAGGGTTCTGTGGCCTGCTTTGTGCAGGAGGTCAGACTAGATGATCATATTGGTCCCTTCTGACCTTAAAGTCTATGAGTCTATATGCACAAGATGATCTAAGATGTATTTGCCACTCCTGACTTCTGTGCTATGGGTGGATTACTATAACCTTGGACCAGTTATGATAGTATGGTGTTTATGCTGTTATGGTAGCCTTGACATATGTGGCCTAGGGTTCTTCACAAGGTGACTGCATTAGCTATAAAATATTTATACAATGTTGGGAATGCAATAAAAGTATTTAAAACTAGTTTCAGTGAAGTTTGTTTATGGTAGAAAATTTGGCTGATCACGCAGGCAAATACTTATTATCCACTTAGAAAAGAATACTACTACTTAATACATACTTAGTGCTTTTATCTTCAAAATGCTTTACAAATATTAACTAATCCTCTCCACTGCCCCTGGAAGTGGCAAGTAAATGTTGCTATCCATAATAGGCTATTCCCATATCTAATATCTGTAATTCTACCACAGATCTTCTTTTGGAGCATCATTCTGACTAGAAAACGGGCCTGACCCTTTTCTCATTAAAGTCAACGACAAGGTGACATGCGAATTTATTGATGTGCCTTCCTTCAGCACAAACCTTTGGCAGTCACAAATGCCTGTCCCGGGCTAATAAGAGAAACAAGGTGGGTGAGGTAATCGTTTTTCTATATTACCTCACCCACCTTGTCTCTCTAATATCCTGGGCCCAACAACCCAGGCTGCTGGTGTCATGTTTGGGGGGTTTGACAAACAGGTGTTTCCTCTGGTGTTATCACAGGTCAGACATTCCTATTAGGTGGGATTCTAGGGATTATTTCCTGTTTACCAAGAGTCCATTTCAGAAAGATATTATTTTTTGTTTCACCTACGACTGTAATCATAGTTCTAGTCCTTTATTTGGTTATAAAAAAGTATTGGAAATTTCTCAACCTTTTCCTGAAGTGGATGTATGTTTATGTACCTTTGTCATAAAGTGATTATATGACAAGGCTGCCTGTGACAGTAGGAGACGGGATTTGATGTCCCAAGAGAGGCCTTCCAGTCCTATGACTAGTGCAAAAACTACCAAAAAGAGAGAGACTTCAATCGAAAACCCAGATCAACACATCCCGCTCTAAAACTTTCTCCAAAGGATTTGGATGAGTTTCATTTTCACTAATAATGGAGGCATTTTCTGTTTTGGAGACACTTGTGATAGAGTATGATGTATGTACACTGGTATCTTATTTTGTTTAATGCTCCTGAAGTAAGGTAATCTGGTGACTTTCTAACGCACTACATCTGCCAAGGAATTCACTGTCTTTTGACTGATAGGAAACTTTAACTGGAAAGGAATACCCCTGTGAGGTATTATGAGTAAGGTTAAGATTTTGTTACAGATACTTTTAGTAAAAGTCATGGCCGTGTTGGCAATAAACAAAAATTAATTTGTGACTTCTACTAAAAATAAGAGGGAGAGGGGGCTGACCACTGGGGGGGGGGAGGGGGAACAGGGACTGAAGCCCAAGCCTTACAGGATGGGACAACTGACAGCTCCAACTTCCACCATTGTGATGGTGGGGGCTGAAGCCGAAGAAGTCATGGTGGTTCTTTGAAGTCACTGAATCTGTGACTTCCATGACTAAAGCTTATCCTTAATTACGAGTATTGTATGTACTTTAATGTAGGCAAATTGAGGCAAAGACAGAGCTAAGCAACTTGCCCAAGGTCACGTAATGAGTCAGGGATAGAATCAAAAAATCTTGACTTCCAGTCCCCTGCTGTAACCACTTTTCTGTGCTGCCTCTTCAAGTGGTAATGATGGCCTTGCCATTCTGAAGTCCTCTCCTTTTTATCCTCTGTCTTATTCAGAATGTACTAATCTGCTCTTACACCAACTCTGTTTCCCTGAGTCTCACTGCCTTCTCATTTCAAATTGAGATGAACTTGACCAAGAACAATAGGTCTGAACACATCTGAATTTTGGGGATGTTTAGATACAGATCTGTAACTAAAGTTTGTGATTCAGGCCTGTTTCTAGTTTTGAGAACAATTAACAGATTACCTATATATCACATGGAGACACAGCAGAGAGAGCAGAATAATGCTCTTTTCCTGTAAGTCCTTCACTGCAGGAAACAATGCTATGCAGATTGTCTGGGAAAACCCCTTACTGGGCAGGGTGCTACATTGCATCTTTTGAAGAAACTGTCTGTAGTGGAGAATGCATATTTCATTTCAAACCATTTCACCTCCCCCACCCCCCATTTTCTAGAGAACATAACTGAGCAAATCACACAAATGCACTGGCTAAATTAAGACACCATAAAATATTCTGTGATGAATTGCTGTGAAGTTCAGAGTTCAACTAAACGATCTCTAGTCTGTGTGCAAATCAAACTTACCTGAGTTTTGCATTTTTTGGTTGCTGATGTATGACGTCGATAGGATTAGCCAAAAATCCATAACTGCTATATGTGTTTCCAAAAATATGCTCAGTACTGTTCCCACAGGAGATCGAGTCACTCAGAGCTTGACTGAACACACATGACGGTTCCTAAGTTTTAGCAAAAAGGCCCTGAACAAGATCAAATATTTAACTCTGTGTATTCATTTGGAGTATCGTGTAATATGGGATCATGGTATGGAAAAGACTGAGCACCACTGTTCGCATGTAGATTGGTAGTCAGGACGTCTGGATTCTTTTCCCAGGAGGCCTATCCCTGCTACAGTCAGTGTGGGTACAGCTACACTGGAGCTGAGGACTGAAGAGACATACCTGCGCTAGCTCTGATTAAGCTAGCATGCTAAAAATAACAGCGTGTAGTCATGATGGCATGATCAGCAAGAGGGGCTAGCACCTCAAGTACATACTAAGGGTCTTGGATGGGATTGTACTTGGGTGGCTAGCTCATCCTACTGCTCACACCACTGCCACCATTGCACCAAATTTTTAGTGAGCTAGCTCTGATCAAACTAGTTCAAATATGTATACTTGAACTGGAAATCACACCTTTCAGCTCCAGGGTAGACGTAGCCTGAGTGATGCTAGGTAAGCCACTTGTTAGGACCTGATCCTGAGATTTTCTTTGATTGTAACTTTTCATCAACCTCAGTGGGAGTGTTTGGCTGCTCTGCACCTCTCAGCTCAGGCTCCAAACCTGTGGTTGTATCTTTATGAAATAATTCCCACCAACAAGGACAATGGTCAGTATGGTGAGGGGGGGGTGGAAAGGAGAGCCCAATGAATGCCATGACAGGGTAGCAGTGTGTCTTGTTCCAGCTTGAGGTGGCCAGAGCTCTGAGAAGAATTCTGTATTAGTTATTCACAGAGGCGCTCTGGCAGTGTGAGATGTCCCTGTGGATTAAAGCCACAACCTGGCCCAATGTCAGGAAATCCCATCTCCCCATGAGTAAGACCAAATGTGGGGATGTGGTCTTTGTACCACCTGCGTGTTTCAGTAATAAACCTGCACTTAATGTTAGGGTAAATATCATTTACTAGGTACATCATTCAATTTGCTTGAGTTCCCATATTAAAGTGACCCCTTCCTTCAATTAACTTTTTTCAGGTGTGACCAAGTCTCCTTAATCAATTTTCCTCTAAATGTGTCTAGTACCTTTGTGGCTTCTTGCGGCTTTTGTTCCCTCCTGTAAAATAATTTTCTTGCAATCCATTCTGTGTTACTTGATTTTTGGAGCTGCATCTCATGACATAGAACCACATAAGAAGGTTTTAGACCTTTGGGGAATCCTGCATGTCAGTTGGCCAATGAGGAAGTAATGATTTATATAATTCCTATACTAAGAGAAAGGAATCTCCTTCCATTAAGTCCATCAAAGATATTGCTAGGCATTGTACCTTCTAAACGTATGTGCATATTTCCCAGACTCTAGTCACATCTTTCCACATTTAGGTATGTCTTAAAGAGCCCATTTTGCTGGGCTATAAATGTGATTAGAGTTGACTTGTATATAAATTACATACAATTGTTTTCCTTCCCCTAACTTGTCCTGAGCAAGGATCATCGATCCTAAATATCTGCAAAGTGTTCAATGAGTAATAGGCAGTGCCATCCACAAAAAAATAATTGAAACCAATGCATCCTTTCCGTCCTCTTTAAATGTGGGGGACAAAAATGGAGGCAGTAGGTTATAATTGATTATGGAGTCACGTTATTGACTCTGTAGGTACTGTTGCAGGAGGCACTCCATTCTAAGCCCGGGTTTATTTCCTGCCCTCACACCCCTGAGTCACTGTGTTGGCACAAAAATTTGCAGTGGGGCTGAAAATTCTCCTGTCTGTTCTCAGCCCAGAGATGAATGATGTAAGGGAAGTTTGAAGAAAATCTTTTTTTGTATTTATACAAAAGGTCCTTTCTTTTCAGAGAGGTCCTTTCTTTTCAGAGAGTAACTCTGCACTGAGAATCCAGGCTGACCCCCACTGAAAAAAAAATCCATTGAGTCAAGCCAAAGTATTCACACTGCCACCTTTGTTGTTGTATGTAGGGCATGGATTTCTGAGAGGATGTGGTAAATTTGTTTCTCAGCTGACACACGCTTGGAGCTCTGTGCAATGTGACATTTTATTTTATTTTATTTTTTCTGTGAGCTGCGAATTTGGCAAGAACAGCTGACTTAGTCTGTATGTCAACAGTGGGTTCTGCACTCACAGCCTGGAGGCCATTGTGCTAGGGAGAAAGTTCCATGAGCAAGGCTAATTAGGTCAGAGAGTAGATAATTTCTTCACTTAATTGTTCTCATTAACATCTTACATAAAGTAACCAGGTTTTGCAAATGATTCAAACCATCATTAATTTTTTGTTCCACATTTAGGACACAATACCAAAAATAAATTTTTGTTAACATTAAATGAATCTTGGCCCAAAGACAGGCATATGCTAGCATAACCAGCTTTGGTGTAAGGTTTAGTTATGCAAAATTTTTAAGTTAGAAGAACACTGCCAACTACTTATATTACTTTTTTTAAAAACTCTCTTGGCTGTTTGTAATACCCTATTAGAACAAAACATGAAATGTATGTGGTTCTTCCTTCCAACTTTATCCTTTTTTGCAAAATGTTGATTATTTTTTCTCTTATAACATATTTGTTCTGAATATTTTAAATTAAAAACATTGCCATTAAAACATAAACTGACCGACCAATATGATAGATGCCCAAAAAATTCCGCCCTCTCCTCCCATGAATAGTAAGATGTATCTTTTCCATGAAATTTAACATATTGTGGTGGGAAACTATATTTACTAAAAGGATACAGCTAAACTGTTTAGTCTACAGTAAACGACACAGAATCTGACTTCAATATCATTTCCCTCAAGTTGTAAAACACACAATCGGAAAGTTTCACTGTCTAGTGGTCAAATATTTCATTGCACAAGACAGAAGTAGAATGGTCTTAAGGGTCTGTCTGATCCTTTGTGAAGGAAGTAGATTAGAAAAAACTTCTATTGACTTCAGTAGTATGGGATTGAGCCTGATTTGCAAATAGACAAATGGGATAATCTTTGTTGAATTGCTTCATTCAGACAGAACCACTTCTCTTAACACACATCTCAAAAATGTTTTATTTTGGCAGTAATGAATTCCATCACCTGAGTCTCCTGATGCTTCCTTAACCACACCTTTATGGAAGGATTTTCCTTTAGATTCCAGAAGCATTGATTTTTGTTGGTGTGTTTTTACCTTTTTATGGCTGGCTTGTTCAGATGGATTGTCTCTAAAATGTTAAAGAAGAGGTATCTTATGAAATTGGATTTTGTGGCTTTGATTCTAAAACAGCCTTAACTCTTGACCATTCCTGTAACCTAAGGGTGACTTGCTATTTAACTGCGTCCTCTCCCAAGAGAAATCAGGCCAGTTTGGAGATGTCTTTAAAATGACCTGTGTGGAAGAAACTTCCTCAGGGAAATAGAGGCTGTAATCATGTGCAATTTGTAATATTTCTAATATGCCAACTTTTGTTGCTTTTATTTCTGTTTTGTGCCTTGACCTCATTGACATCAGCACACACGTAGGAATATTTAGTAGTGGTAATAATATGTTAACTACTGCATCAAGACATGGCATCCATGCTGCTAGCTAGTCCCCAGGCATATAGCTTATTTAAAACTTGGGAGACTAACATGGCTGCTTTTAAAATATATAACTCTGACTGCATTTGACCATTTCCAGCTCTGCGGGTGTCTATCTGCGTTGGTCGAAATAAGTTTATATGACCCTGACCATAACGGGGGGGGGGGGCGGGGAAGATGGCAATTAAAAACAAGACCACAGACTCTCAGTCACATTACCCCCCAAACAAATTTTATTAAGTGTTTTTCATGCACCCACTAGGTGCGTGAAAAACTCTAGGGCTGATGTGGTAGCTTGAAGCATGAAGTTGCTCTAGTAATGAGTTACTATTCAACTATTATTTAATAAACTGATACATCCACTTGAACTGTAAAGACTGAATGACCTAGCTGTATCCTCTTGGACTTATTAGTGTCACATCATAGTACTTCCGGTTGTCCGGTTACCGATATGTGATTTTGCATTGTTTCATTTATTTTTCTCCTATTCAGTTCTGTACTAATGGGAGATGGCTGTTTATGAGGTAGTGTTAGTTCTTTCTCTGACAGAGGAAGCAAAATTCTTGTGACCAGTAGCCTGTGAATTTCATGGTTTAGAATTTGGTATAGGAAGTGGAGGCCAAGCAGGAAATACGCTTATAAAGACTCTTTGTTTTTAAAACAGAACAAAATTTAGTGTTAACTTTGACTCAGATGAACGTGTCCCAGCCAACTAGCGAAAGTGGTGACAGGACACTAATCCTACTTGGCATCGATTCTTCTAGAGCAGTGGTTCTCAACCTGTGGCCCAATAAGCACATAGCTGCAGCCCACGTGACATTCTCAGGGCCATGGAGGTAGTATATCTATTGTGCGGATGTGGCCCACATAACACAATAAGCTGCATATGCAGACCACAATGGTAAATAGATTGAGAACCATTGTTCTAGAGTGAGGAACTGGAAATGGCTAATGCTGGCTGGTGTTCTCCAACAAGAGTTTGTGGAGAAACTGGAGTCATCCTTCTCTCCTTTTAAAGATATTGTGGTAACACAGACAGGCAGAGAGAAGCTTTCAAAATAGTACCCAGAGAATTTCACTGAGACCATCGCTTTGACATCTATTTATTTTAAAATGTGTTCTATGTCCTTTTGGTGACGCTTCTAGATGCCTAGTAGCAGTCAAATTTAAACAAATATGTAGATACTGAAGGTACCTAAGTGATCATCTTAGGGAGGCAAACAAACCATAGACAGTGGCTCAATAGCTGCATCCAGCAGCAAGAAAACCCCGTGTTTCTACCTTCTGATAGTCTGTAAAAGGCCTGGCTAAATCAGTGCACCTTGCACCATGCCCTAAAAAGCACCAGACTCCAGCTCTGGTGTATCTCCGAGGGAACAAGTTCCATTAGTGAGAGTCCCCAATGAAGAATGCCTTGTCACAAGTCCTAAAAAGATTTATTCTAGAAATCTACAGCAGATTCACAGATTCTAGGACTGGAAGGGACCTTGAGAGGTCATCGAGTCCACTTCCCTGCCCTCATGGCAGGACCAAATACTGTCTAGACCATCCCTGATAGACATTTATCTAACCTACTCTTAAATATCTCCAGAGATGGAGATTCCAATAGATTAACACAGTTGATCTCAGCTGTCATGACAACTATATGGGGAGAAGTGGTTTTTCAGGCTGACAGGTTCAAGGCATTAAAGGCTGTAGTCAACTCCTTGCATGCAGGCAGGTAGGGAAGAAAGCATCTCTTGCTGGAGATTACAGAAGAGGATCTTACTCTCCCATATCTAGGTGATCAGATGCTGAAGCCATCTATTGGTAACTAATGACCCAATTTGGTGGGTTTAAATGTTTCCTGTTGGTCAGTGGGTTACATAGGTGCTGGAACTAGGGATGCAGGGGGTGCTACTGTACCCCCTGGGTTGAAGTGGTTTCCATTATATATAGGGTTTACAGTTTGGTTCAATGGCTCTCAGCACCCCCATTATACAAACTGTTCCAGCACCCCTGGTGGATTATGAGAATCTGGCTCTGGGAAATTAATATCAAACCTCCTTGGTCACAATTGCAGGTGCTTCTTCCCCACAAAAGCACTCAGTAATCCTTTGGATCATGGAACCACAAATATCTTTTTATTTGGGAGTTGGGGACAGGAGAGGAGAGAAAACATAACCAGATACATAATTACACACACTGACTGAGTTTCACTCCTTTTGTCATATCAGGAGGACAGCCCATAGTACAGTTCCAGTATATTAATTGTCTCACTTGCTGAGGTCCAGAACTTTTAATCCAAAAGCAATCCCTACCCCCTTAAGCCACCACTCATGGATCCACTTAGACTCAGTAGTAGTCAGGGGGGATGGCTCTCCTGCCTGTCTGTGGCACTGCAAAGAGGTCCACACTGCCAGCAGATACTCGGATGTGCAGGTACCTGACCTATTTCTGTACAAGCAGATCTGCATTACTGGTTAGGTCAGGACTCACTGTGAAATCAGCTCTGCACAAGCTCTGATCCCATTATGCAAAATCACACCACACAGAGTACAGATCTCTGTCTGGAGAACCCAGAGCAAAACAGTATCCTTAGATTGAGTCTCTGCTCCCTGGAACAGAGCTCCTGCTCTCTAGGATAGAGCCCCCTGCTCTCTCCTTGTACAGGTAGTAGACTCTGAGAACTAGATACAGAGCCAGCAGTCAGGATAACCCACTTACCCCAGGTCATGTCTCTTACATCTCCTGTGCCACAGTGTGTATGAGTACAGCCACAGTGACAATTTATTACCATTTATATCATTAGTTATTATTTGTATTATCACAGTGCCTAGAAGTCCCAGTCATGGACCAGATGTCCATGGTGGTTGGTGCCATAAAAACACAGAATAAAAGGACAGTTCTGGACAAATTCCAGCAAAAGCAAGAAAACATCTGATGTGGAACTATCCATCTTAGGGTTTTGTACCGCTGCCCATCACCATAATAGCTGAGTGCTTTCCACGTAAAATCAATAGCAATGTGGGGGAGCAATATTATAATTTTATGTAAATGAGCCTGGCCTGCAGTGGCCCCCCTTTTTCCCTGTTAGTGGGACCAGCAAGTTCCATCCCTCTAAGTCTGCTAGTATAAGCCCTCTAAGTCTGGAACTTGCACATTAAAAGAAAAATTTACATATCTTGTTTCAGGTCTGGTGACAGCTCTATGAAATCATGTGACCTAGAAACAAGGACTGTCTTACCCATCACACCTACTTTCAGCTCTGCTTTTACATGGAAGAAATGCTGGGAATTTGGGCACAGGATTAGCAAGTGCCTCCAGCTAACCCTGCCTTGCCAAGAATCTTCTCTCTCTATCCCTGTTTTGTGATCTGGTGGGGGACTGAAAAATTCTAAGCATTTTTACATAGAAGCTTTCACTTCATTTCCTTAACCCAGTCCATTCATTTATCAGCACCATCAATGTGCCAGCTAAACTAACCTTCTTCCAAACAATGTATCGAGCGGTAGCAAATAACTTGGAAAAACCTCTGTCAATTATTATGTTATCATTTTTGTTTTAATTTTAAGGAGAAACTCCATATCTCCAAATATCAACATGAAAGCCCAGACCCACAAAGGTATCTAGGCTCATTACTTACATTGATTTCAAATTGCAGTGTTGTACCATGTCAGTCTCAGGATACTGGAAAGAGACGGTGGGTGAGGTTATAGCTTTTATTGGTCCAACTTCTGTTGGTGAAAGGTTCAAGCTTACACTCAATTCTGCTTCAGCTCTTGATTTCAGTGGAAGTTAGGAACCTAAATACCTTTTGTGGATCTGGGCCAAACTGCCTCTAGTCAAGTACTTTCCTTTTACCTCCTCTCGTTTTCAAAGGTTTGCTCGTATTGCCATGGCCTGAGCAGGGCTGCTGTTCTTTTTGTGTGTGTGTGAGAGAGAGCGAACACTGCCTATTATTAAGATTATCCAACATTTCCCATTCTAAGACCATATTTTCAGCTGCTTATTACTTTGCCATACTTTAACAGTTTGGTCTGAAATTTTAGATGGTTGGTGTTGCCTCAGGCTCATTACTTCTGGAAAACTTCAGTCAAAACTAGTCAGCCATTTCCAAGAATGAAGCTAGGGGAAAATGCATTATTTTGCCCATGTTGAAACATTCTGGTGACTCTTTTTCCTTTAAGAAGCTTGAGTGTCCCTGTGATTTGGAGGAGAGTCTTGACATTTAGCAAAGGGATATCCCTTTGTGTCAGAGATATGCCTTTTGCTAGTTCTGTGAAAATTCACCCAAATTTGGCCAAGTTATAAGCCTTTGAAAAGTTAGTTCAAACATGCTCATTAGTGATGACTTAGGTTTTAGCAGCTAAATTCCCTGAAGCTTCTGTCCTCTCATAGCTCCTACAATCAACCAAACTGAAAGTGCAGCAGCCCTTCACAGCTCCTGTGAGTGGCCAAACTGCATATACACCATCCCCACAGAGCAACTGAGCAAGCTCCAGCCCAGGGATACAAGGATACAATCAGATTTTCAATGTATATGACTTCATGCTCCCAAAATACAATTAAAAAAGGGAACAAGATCTGTGCACAGAGTAAATAAACCAAATGATGCAACTTTCTGTTATATCCTGTTCTCTGCTCCTCTAATTTGTCTATTTTAGTTCCTGACTCACATGAGTTATCCCACTGAAGATCGTGGCCCGGAGATTTGTGTACAGATCTCCATGTTGTTGCTTGAAAGGGGGTCTCCACAGCACCACACCCCGCCTCCACTCCAAAACCTACAGAAACCTCTCCCAAAGGTCCATGCGCCACTTGAGGGAGGAATGGTGCTGATGCTGGCCAGGAACTGGGGTCTAGATTGAAGAACTGGAACCAGCTGCACAATAAACTAGGGCAAAGAATCGGGTGGGGAAGATCAGGGCAAGGAGCTGGGGAGGGGAGGAGGGACAACTGAGGCTGGATGATAAACCGCGCAAGAGAGACTAGGACTAGTAGTTGGGGGGAGCGTGAAAAGAGTGGAGGAGGAGCTAGGGGAACTGGAGCTGTCTGGGAACAAGGAGTTGGGGTGGGTAGGGGGGAACTGGGAGTGACTGGGCAAGGAGACTGGCACTGGAGGTGAGACAAAGGAAGAGACAGGAACTCAGACAGTTAGCCTGCATGGAGAGCTAAGAGTGGCTGGGCAAGGACACTAGGATTGGGACGAGAAGCCTGAGGGGTGGAGACTGGGTAAACCATGGAGAATGGGACTGGGAGAAGGATCCAGGGGTGGGGAAGAGACCGGGGTGGGCAGATTGGAGGGGACAGGACAGATGAGATCAAGAGTGGGGGGAGTAGGCAGAAGAATGAGCTCACTAAAAAGAAAAAAACAAAACTTTACTCTGACTGAATGCAGCCTGGTCCTTCATTTGCTCACAAATGGCATGACCCAGTGGGCTTTGGATCAGGTGCAGTGAGGGAGAGAATGAAGCTGATGATGAACTTGAAGAAAAACAGCAATTAAATAAGGAGCCTTGAGAGCTAACATCTCTCTGAATTTTACGTGGTGGTTTTTTGTTATTATTATTATTTATTATTTGTACATGAAACCAAACACAGTTTTGGTTCAGGAGTCTTTTTAATTGGAGGATTTTAGAGTCACCTTCTGAGGTCGCAGTCACTTTACAAACAAAACAAAAGCCTGTTGCAGATCTGTTTGCAATGGGCTTTGTCATTTCTCTCTCCCCCTTCCTGGTCAACAGAGCCAACGCCCCACTCCAAAAAAAAAAATAGGTAGCCTTAGTAAGCCTCACATTATATTGTTCCCTACATATCAGGAGATTTTTAGAGGGAAAATTTTCTACAAAACTCCCATGTGCTTTAGCTTAGCAGGATGGATCATGGAGAGAGGGAAGGTGATCTGCAGGATAAGAAAAGGAAAAGACAAGAAGAAAAAATGTAGAAGGAAAGGACTGATCAGCCAAGGTAAATATATAGTAGCTCATTCATTCAAATCATTTGTGCGATAGCAAATAGGAAAATAGCTGATCTCACTCATTAAAGATCCTTCACAAAGGGGGCGGGGAGGACCACAAACACTCCTTAGTACCAAAAAATAGGTAAATTATCATTAGTTCCCTTTCTCAACCATCCTGAAAAACAAACACCCAAAACTAATTCTCAAGCGTACCCTCATAAGAGAACCCCCGCCCACAGGCAGCATCTGTGATGACACCTTTATGGTTATTTCTCTTTTTGCTACACAACCTTTGTATTGCTGAGGATCAAAGTATCAACTTGGGAAGAGACTGTTCACAAAAATTCTAACATAGAATCATGCTCCTTAAATTCAGGAGATAAAACTCCCAGTGAATTTCTTAGAAGCTATACCTGACAAAGTCATGTTTTTGGCTGTTGTCACTGCAAGATGAGTTCCCTCATTTTCATGTTAAGGGAGGTCCTCTACCTCCAGTACATCAAAGAATTAATGTAGTTTAAAAAAATTGCTTTCCCATACAGTTCCCATATTCTTACACCTTCTGATACATACTGTCTGTGTGAACAACTGGCTAAATATTTTCTTCCAGTTAGAACTAAAAATATTTTGGGGTCAAACTTTTAAATTTCTTTAAGAAATCTATTTTGGGCTGGGTTGGTTTTCTAGTTTGTTTACTCACTGGCATAATGGTTTCCTATTTTTATGGGTGCACATCCATTATAATGCCTAGAGTGAGGAAATGAACATCCCAGTCCTGCAACAGGATCTGCTCAGTAGACCTCTGCCCCGCCTCATTGTGGCTTTGCAGGAGTGTAGGATTTGTATTTAATAGGGCAGATGGAAAAATTTCAAGTAACTAATAATCCTAATTTCCATTTTGCAGATGGGGAAACTAAGGCACAAAGAGGCTGAGTGACTTGCCCAGGGTCACACAGGAAGTCCAGAGAAGGGTAACGAACCCAGTTCTCCCACAGCCTAAGTCAGTGTGCTAGGCTGGACAATCCTTCCCTCTAATAACCCTAATGTAACCATTTTTGTGGAGTCAGCCTTCTTGTTTTTTTCTTTTTTAGACCTGTTAATGCCTTAACATGGGAATAATTATTACAGGGCATAGTGTCCTATATGAAGTTTCAGAGAAACTAGGAGATTTTAGCCCCATATAAATGCTACTATAAAATGGCAACAGCCAAAGTGCAAAATGTCTCTTGCAAGGTACAGTGTCAATAGAGAGTGACAATGAGCACTGTAGGGATGAATCTATAGCTGTAAATGGAAAGCATTAGATCTTATTTTAGTAGATCTTAAGACTCAAAACCATATTTTTATTTTATTTTTTTAATCGCCAGCTTGTCTGTTTTTAGACCTTTATTGCTTTTTTGCATACTGTGCTAGTTAATCAGTTTATTTTCACTTGAAAATCCAAGCTCAAAATGTATCTGAAATGGAACAGAATTGTTTTTTTCCTCTCTCAGCTCTACTTCATTAGTAGTCTAAGTGAGTTTGATGCTGCATAAAGTTTGTAACTATTCTGTTAGCTTGTACTCACTTTTTCTTCTCCCCTGGAGATAATGGTTGTGCTAGGATCAATATATTCCAGCGTGTGGTTGTGGCATATTAAAAAATGAAAGGTCTCATTATATAATTTTTGTCGTCAATTGTCTTGGTATGAGGGAAAATCTCATAAAAACAGCAGCCAAGAGTAAAAAGAACAACAGTATGTTTACAAGCTTTGTATTGAGAAGAATGCTTGCATGGGTTCCTATTTGCGTCTCTGGGTGAGAAGAAGAGAATGGTATCCTCCCAGGCTCTTCTCACAACCCAAAATAAGATGCTCCTTAGAATTATGGAGATCTTCCTAATATGATTCTGTCTATACTCTTTGCCATGTTTGACCTGCAGAAACTTCAACTGAGCTGTGTCCTTTCTCTGTTGTCCTTTGATCAGCATTGAAATAGTTAATGCAATTCTGAAATGCAATTCTGAACATTTTAAAATTCCATCAAGATGAATGGGAGAAGCTTTTGCTTCCCTCTGGGTTCTGTTTCATGCTGTGTAGGCAGGCATCCCTGCATCAGTTTATAGTGGTTTGTATTTGGGAGGGTGGGGATTTGCAACTCACTAACATTTTCCTTTTAGATCAAAGTTTTTTGATTCTGGAGCACAAAATGGCAGCTTCCAAACAGGGGTGGCTCTAGACATTTCGCCTCCTCAAGCACAGTGGCATGCCCTGGGGGGTGCTCTGCTGGTCGCCGGTCTGCAGCTCTGGTGGACCTCCCCCAGGCGTGCCTGTGGAGGGTCCGCTGGTCCCGCGGTTCCACTGAAGCCGCGGGACCAGCGGCAGGGCCGTCCTTAGCCATAGGCAGAATAGGCAGCCGCGTAGGGCCTCACTCTGCCTGAGGGCACCACACTGCAGGAAGCCCAGACAGACGGGAAGCAGTGGAGCATGTAAGAGCAGGGCTGCTGGGTCCTAGAGAGAGCAGAATGCTGCACAGTCTGAGGGATGGGATTGGCTGCTGGGGTCTCTGGGAAGGGGAGGAGGTAGGGGTTGGGGAAGGAGCTCACCTGTGAGTGTGACTCTTTCCCCCCGGCTGAGGTGAGGTGAGGCAGGCTCTGTGCTCTGGAACCAGTATCCTTTGTTGTCCCCCATAACATCCATTCTTCTCCCCCCCTGCCCCACGGAGCACCCCCTCCTTTCTCCCTCCTCTCCCAGGAGCATCCCTCTCTCTCTCCTCCCTCCCCTCCGTCAGGGCTGGGTTGGGTGAGGTGCTGGGGGATAGGTGGGGGAGGGAGAGGCTGGCTGCCTGCCTGCCTGAGGAATGAAAGTGAAAGTAACTCACTTCCTCGGCAGCGAGCCAGGATTGGAATGTCACACAGGGCTGGGCTTGGGGTTTAGCCAGATGTGTGAAAAATCAGGATAGGGGATTGGTAGGGTGAAGCAGATATCCCTATTTTATAGGGACAGTCCCAATTTTGGGGTCTTTTTCTTATATTGGCTCCTTTTACCCCCCACCCCTTCCCTGTCCTGATTTTTCACACTTGCTGTCTGGTCACTCTAGGTGGGGGTAATTGGTGCCTATATAAGACAAAGCCCCAAATATCGGACTGGCCCTATAAAATCAGGACATCTGGATCTGGTCACCTAGCTGGGGAGCGCTTCTCTCCCCCGGGCTGGCAGCTGCCAGTGATCCATCTCATCCGGGGGAGCTGCACAGGGCAGGATGAGCTGCTGTGGCTCCATGGGTGACCTGTCTGAGATCAGATGCTGTGCTAACTTCACCACGGTCCATAAGGCTGGTGGTGGTGCCCATTGGCGTGTGATTGGACTGAGGGTTTGCTGCTGCTGTTGCCACTCTGCACCCCAAGAGGTGGATTTTGGGTTTTCTACTGCAGCTGTTGGACCAGCAGGCTGGGGGGTGAGCCAAGCATGAAAGCAGTACTGTGTTGCCATTTAGATTGTCATTTAACAACTTTGTTTGCCAAAAATTCTTGCTAACAATCCTGAATCCAATTTCAATTTTTTTTTTAAAAAAAAATCAATATCTTAGCCAAAAACAGAAAATTAAGTTGTTGACAAATTATTATTGACAGTGTTTGGTTTGAGGCAGGGAGTGGGCCAGTTTTCATCAGAGAAACAAAAAAATGTTTACTGACTTTCCTATAGCCTGTTTACTCCTGATAAGAGCCTCCAACAACTGTAATATGCTCATCTCCTTACTAGTGTATAAAGCAGGGGTCGGCAACCTACGGCACACGTGCAAAGGTGGCAGGTGAGCTGATTTTTGATGGTATGCAGCGGCAGGCTGAGCGGCTCAGCCCATCACTGCTCTGGGGTTCCGGCTGCTGCCCCACTATTGCCAGCTGGGATACCGGTCGCCGGCCCCACTCAGCACCCCATGCTGCTGGCCTGGGACCCCCAAGGAACCTTGGCAGGCTGCAGCAGGCTGAGCAGGCTGGCTGAACCACTCAACCCTTACTGTCAGTCTGGGGTTCCATTCACTCAGCCGGCAGCAGGCTGAGTGGGCTGGTGGCGGGCTGAGCAGGGCCGGGTGGGGGTTGAGTAGCTCAGTCTGCTGCCAGTCTGGGGGGTGCCAGCAGCACTCAGCCTACTGCTACTCAGGGTTCCGGCTGCTGGCCCCTTGCAGTCAGGAGCCCAGCCTCAGCCCCACTCATCTGCCTCCTGCCAGCCTGGGTGAGCAGAATTCCCAGGCTGGTAGCGGCTGAGGGGGATTGGCGGCTGGGATCCTGGCTGGCAGGAGTTGGTGGTCAGAACCCCAGACCAACAGCGCGGGCTGAGCAGGGCCTGGGATCCTTGTCTAGGGTTCCAGTCACCAGCCCCACTCAGCCTGCTGCCAGTCTGGGTTTCATTTATTCAGCTGGCAGTTGCCTGACCAGGACCGGTGGACGGGACTTTGCCACTTATATTCTACTGAGTGTACATTCTAATTCTACTTCTAATTCTACATTCTACTGAGTGTTACATTCTACTGAGTGTACATTGCCACTTGTATTCTACTGACAATTCCTGTAACAGTAGCATCAGGAGAACAGAGTTTCTCAAAACTAAAGCTCATTAAAAACTATCTCCGCTCTACAAGAGTCAGGAACGCTTAACTGGTCTTGCTATTCTTGCAATCGAACAAGACATGACTTTGTCTTTGTCATACGATGATATTATTACTGATTTTGCAGGCCAAAAAAGCCAGAAAGATTGCTTTTAATTAAAAACAAATCTTTGTTTCAATACCTCTTCATGTAAATTTCCAATAAAATTGACAAATTAAAAAAATTATATTATTTGCATCATTCTGTCAAATCAGAATTTTTTCTATAATGCTACTTCTTTAGTGCTAGTGCATCAGCATTACAGTGTGGTTAATTAAGTTAAAGTGGTTTTAATAATGTGAATGTGGCGAGTTTTCCAGTACTGTATGCTTATATTTGTGTTGCTAAGAGCAGATCAGGCACAGGGGCACCAGTTTATTAATCTCGCCGAGGGCACCATAAATCCTTAGGATGGCCCTGACCAGTGGACCTTCTGCAGGCATGTCGCCCAAGCACACGCTTGGTGTGCAGGGGCCTGGAGCCGTCCCTGCTTCCAAACAGTACCAGCTTCCCTGAGCTTCAATGGTCAGCCTTCTTTGACATCTGTATGTAACAGTGAGCAGGGCCCGTACCATCCAAAAAATGGGTGCTGTTGATCTTGCAGGAGAATAATGAGGGCAGCTGGAAGTGTACTGATAGAGCACTTCCCATTTAATGTTTCCTAACAGTAGCGCTCCTATGGAGACCTCAGATTGATTTCAAAGTATGATCCCGAAAGCAATGGTGTAGGCATAATTTGCTCCTCCTTGAGATCAATACTTAGAGATGCAAGCAGTCTTGCTGATATAGAACAGGATAACTTAATACCTCCATTTGTCAGCTTTGATGAATCTGGCCTGTATGTGTGCATGACGTACACTATAAAAACTTTGTGAACTAAGAGGGGGGTGTTGAGAGCCCATCCAAAGAACTGAGAGGTGTTTAGTAACAGCCTAGTCAAAATCCAACAGTGGAAGTGTATATGTCTTTCTATTTACAAGGCAATATCTAGGATATTTATAAAGTGGGGATTGGAGAATCACAGAATCTCCCCAAAGTCCCATTTAAGCTTTAATTTTGAAATGTTTTATTTAAAAATGCCTACAACAGTTTATGGGGTGTTTATGGGGACTAACCAACTTGCTAAGGATCCAGTTCATCTAAGCCCTAAGAACAAGCTTTGTTGAATCAGGTTTTATGATTTCTACAGCACCATAGAATTGCATGGAATTTTATTGACACCCATGACAAGGATCCTGCTTACAGTCTAAGATACTGCTCCTGCACAGGGATCTGTCATGCACTGAAGTCAAAGGGACTGTGTGCTGGTTTAAGGGTCCATGTGGGTAGATTTCTTTGCAGGATTTATAAAAAGTTTATATTTATAGGCTTAATCCCATGGGCATTAGTGTCAACCCTTACAGCACTGTCTCCAGTGTCATGATTCGAGAGATTTGGGTCTTGCAAGAGAACATCAGCAGTTCAAGAATTTCATGCCTGCAGTCTGCCCCTTCATACACTAGAGGATGCTGTGCAGCTGTAATGCTGATAGACTCTGGCTGTAGGTGGGCAGTGTTGAACCTGGGACCCCTGGAGCTTAGTGCATGAGCATCTACTGCATCAGCTAAAAGCCATACTGCTGTAAGCTAAGACTGTAGAGCAGACTCATTAATCTCCAAGTGCTGTAGCGGCCACGTGCAGTACTGGGGTTCCCCATGTACTCTGTGTGAACACAATCCTGGAGCAGCATGGCACAGCAGTGACTGCTTCCCTCCCCACCCCCATCACAGTGCAGTGAGGGGGTGTTAATGAAGGTAGGAGCCCTGGAGAAGCACCATCCATGCAAGCTGGAGATAAAAGAGTAGATATTATGCTGGAGCCTATCAGGGTACTTAGAGCTGGTGGGAACAAGGTAGTAAGGAGCGCTCTGGAGAGCTGGGTGGAAGAAAGTGTGTGTGTGTGTGTATGTGGTGGGAAGGGGGAGATTGTGGAGCAAGCATACAGGAAAGCCAAGACCTATTTGTTTGTATATACATTTTATCCGAATCTACAGTTGAATTTTCAGCCTGTAATTGTCACTCCCACATTGTGGGTGGGCAGCTGAAGTTCAAAAATTAGGACACTTACTAGAAACCATGACTACTACTTCTACCAATTTTTTTTTGGAAGGGGCGGGGTGTTTCTGACTGATGGTGTTTGAACTCTTGGGGTTGGTACTGCTGTATTAGGCTGAATCCCACCCAGTACAGGAAATAGCCTCACGCCCACATAGTAATTTCATTTGTTTTGTTATGGAAATGGGCATGGGCCTGCCCCTAGAACTGTTGGCTCCCTGGATTTGTGGCAGGCTAGGACTCTCTGCATGGATGATCCATCCATTGACATTTATTCTAGTTTCCTCACACCAGCTCCCTTTCAGCGCAGCTCCATTGAAGCCATCATAGCTGTCCCTGGGATATCAGTGCTGGGGGGAGTGGGAAGTCTCCTCAGTAAAGGTGTCACAGCCTGAGGCTGTATTATTTTTTTTTGACTAATTTTCCATGCCCCCAGGAGTGGGATAATGTATATTCTCTTCTTGGCTATGGATACTCTTCCCTGCTGGCCAGGCTCATCTCCATTTCTCCTTCAAGGGCTCATGGACCTCTGGGAGAGGATTCTGTAGGTTTTGGAGTGGGGGATGTGGTGCTGTGGAGACCCCCCTTTCAAGCAACAACATGGAGATCTGTGCACAAGTCTCCGGGCCACTATCTTCAGTGGGATAACTCATGTGAGTAAGGGCTTCAGGAACTAAAATAGACATATTAGAGGAGCAGGGAACAGGATATAAAGTTGCATCATTTGGTTATTTATTCTTTGCACAGATCTTGTTCCCTTTTTATTTTATTTTGGGAGCATGAAGTCATATAGATGGCTGCAGGCGGAAGGCAAACTGAAAGCAGTGATTTTTTTTCTTTTTAAGTAAGAGAAAGAATGAGGTTCCTTGCGGTTTATGGATGTTGTTCCATGTGCAGAGGGTGATGTGGAAAGAACATAGTACTACATAAGATGTAGAGTGTGTTAAGGAAGTATCAGAGGGGTAGCCGTGCTAGTCTGGATCTGTAAAAAACAATAGAGTCCTGTGGTACCTTGTAGACTAACAGACCTATTGGAGCATGAGCTTTCGTGGGTGAATACCCACTTCATCAGACACATGTGAGAAGGAAGGAAGTTGGCAGAGGTGAAGAAGGAGACAAGTGCAGACATGTGGATAGGGGCACTGCTGCATAGAGCCCTGAAAGAATAACTGTCTTTATTATGAATAATATTTCTTATTTAAAGAATGTTGGTATTTTTTTATTAAAGAAATTCTTTCTGAATACAGATTTTCATCATTCCACTAATGTCTGTTTGGGAAGAGGGAGAGAGAGAGAGAGAGACTCCAACTCCAATATTTGAAGAGACCCATGCTGACTGTATTTCCTGAGGAACTGTGAGCTTCTTAGGACTACATTACAATAATGTAGTTGTTTTTGTAACAAGTTCTGTACCATAATCCATATGTATCTTAGGTTAAGGAAAATATCATGCACTAAATAAGTCATCAGCAGGTCCCCAAAGGATCTTCAGGAAGAATAATATTCTGAGAGAAGATGTTGTTTAAGTGAATTTCAGTATATAAAAGTTGTAATCACTTATAAAAAGAAACACATTTGTTGCTTCTTGAACTCCAGCATGACATTGTTGTTCCTGGCACAGGTACATCACATTCCTCATGTTCCTTTGAATCCTATTGCAGAAATGGAAGCCAAGTCAGCAATCATCTTATGAGGCATTTCCCCCCACTTACAAAGGAAAAAATGTCATTTGGATTGCTTCTAAAACTGGCAAAACATTGTTTGTTTTTTTTTTTTGGAAGGTTTCTTGTCATTTGGTAAGATATCCAGGATATGAGGTGACACTTTGTAAGGTGACTAAAGTAATTTCCTCGATATTTTGTTTAGATGGATGATTTAATTTTGTTCCCTAGGCTACGTGTATAGGAACAAGACTGGTTTTCTTGTATCTATATTTCATTAATATAACAAAACTTCTGTGCTCTCAGGAAAGTACAAAGTAGGATATAAGAGATCAGAACTGTGCATTTATAATACAATTTTTGTTGGATTGTTTTTCGAGTGTCTGCTAAAGGCATCTAGAGAAATAGAATAACAAAAATATACAATATATTTTAAAGATACATATTATTTAATGTATTCAGGGCTCAGATCAGAAGGTGGGACAAGAAGTACATCTTCCTAAAAGCTTGTGGTTTATTTGGCTAAATAAGGGGAGTGATCCTGCAAACAATTGTGTGCATAAACTTACATGTGTAGTAATGTAGAAGTTATTGGGACTACTCATGTGAGTAAACTTACCCGTTTTCTTAAGTGTTTGCAAGAACAGGCCCAAGATATGTATTAACATTCAATTGTGAGACACTGCGTATGAGGCATAAGCACATATGCACGTTTGTAAATTTGCGCACTGTCTCTCTATGTGAGTAGGACCTACTTCCATGATTAAGAATTTGCAGGATGGACTCCTATATGGCTCATTGTGGTGCATTTGTGAATTTAATATTCTTTTTCTTGCTTGCAGTATGGATCCTGCAAATACCCACATGCTTAATTTTACCCATGTTAGAAGTCCCATTTAAGTTAATTGAAGCTGAGTCAATCCTAGTACAGGATCAGGTCCTAGGACTTATAGGGGGTGCACTTTTTTGCAGATAAGAAATTCCAAAGTCAAAACAAAGAATGCCTGAGTTGCAATGGAAAATTGTGTAACAACTGTTTTGAAAGGCAGGTAAAAGTAGGAGAATCGAAGTAATTTCTCTATCTGGGTCAGGCTGGTGTTGGATTCAGAAGTTTGTTTAAAATACTTTTCTTTTTTTTAATGACTACTAAAATTCATCAAAGCTTGTTCACTACATATTTTTGCTTTTCTAAAATGAGAAAGAGATCACGTAGACTTTACTCGATTCTGTGAGTATGGACATGTGATGCAAGGGACTAATAGCTTTTTTATTTTTTTCCCTCCTCCTAATAAAAGGGCCTCGCCACCCTCCTCCCAAAACTCAGTAATTTTCCACTGGTAAAACAACTGTTCTGTGTTTGCCATCTGCTGTGCTGGCAGGACCCAATGGAACAGCAGTAGCAGCAAGTCAGGAACTGTAACATCATGCTGTGAATATTCATTCAACTTTCCTTGTCTCAGCCGGTGCTCATTTTTTACACTAAGCCCAACTTTGTTTAGGTGATGACATTAAAGAGGTTTAGCAGCTAAGGGGGTGAAATCCAAACTTGTAAGGAACAAGGGGGTGAAATCCAAACTTCCAGACAATCAGGGGAAGTTGATCACAATAGATAGCCATATCCAGCAGTTTTTTTCTAAAAGGAGTGTTTTCTATTCTCCATTTTCTTGTCATTTGTAAAGATGTAAAAAGACTTTTGCCTGCAGTAGACTGCTCTAGGAAAGTACTGCTATTCCAGATCTAAGCCTTCTATTTTGTATTTGCTTATTTTTTTTGCTAATTCTTCTGAAATTTCATATTTACTCATCCAGTACAACTAGATAGTGGTGTCATTCTCTGCTGATAATCAGAAAGTGCAGCTTCTCAATTTCCAGTCCTCCCCAGACCAAAATGCAGTGATTTTTTTTAAAAGGCTTTTGTCATGTCAGATATAGACCAAACAACATTTCTGAATGCTGATTGGCACAGATGGTCCCTTGGGTCCAGACAGAGGCAGATTCATGATTGAATACATGGCTCTGCCCATGCCCATCAGCTTAGACTGTAGAATCTCTGGTACATGAACAATATCTTGTAGTATGCCTAGCACATTACTCTTGCTACATAAATAGTGAGATAAAAATAAAGGAACACAGTGCCACTTTAAATGAGGCAATTAAATCCTCATCAGTAAGCACTAATGTGTACAGGGCCTCCTAATGAACTTAAAGGGCTTGTAAGTCACCACACAATTTGGTCCACTAAACCTCCTGTACAGTGGTGTAAGGTGGGCATAATATTAAAGAACCCTGATACTGACACCTCCCTCCCAATTTTGAGCTCTCTCTACCTTTGCCAACCCCTGATTGAACCCCTAACTGCCTAAAGGAGAGGAGCGGCTGTTAAAAAGCTTTGAGGGGGTTGTCTGAGTTTAAAAGAACTTAGGGGCCAGCGGTTCAGCTGCTGTAAACCAGCGTAGCCCTTCGGAGGAGCGCCAGGCTGAATCTCCCCCTCCGAGGCGCGGGGTGCCACTGGCGGTCATTTCCCCGAGGGGACACCCGCGACCCGCCCCCGGACACTGCGTCGCCGGGCGCTGAGGGGCACTTTGCAGCCAGACTCGCTGCAAGCGGCTCCGCGGCGCGGCCCTGCCGGGGAGGTGGCGCACAGCAGCTGACCCCACTGCACGCGGAGGGGCGGCGCGGGGCGCGCGGCGGCATGTGCTGCAGGTAAACAGAGGACTCCAGCCTGTCACCGCCGCCTCACCACCTACAAGCCCGTCGCTCCCCTCCCTGCTGCTGCCCTGAGCTCTCGCGAGAGCTGGCTAGTAAACAGCCCTCGGATTAGATCTCTCCTGCCGCCCTCCCCTTGCTCGCATGAGCGGCCCCGGCGGGGCAAGTGATCGCGCAGAGCGAGACTGCAGCGGGCCGTGCGGGGACGCAGGAGCCGGCAGCCAGGCGCAGGGAGGTGAGTGCTGCAGGGAGCCCAGGCTGCAGGGAGAGCCCTACCCGGGTGTCTCTGTGCTGCTGCAGGTGGGAGGAGGGGAAGGCGCCTGTGTCTTTGGTGCAGAGACAGAGATCCTGTCATTGGAGACTGGGAATCTCTTCTCCCCACCACCGTGAGGCAGCAATCGCAGCCATAGCCAGGCTCACGGAGGATAGTATTCGCTGTGTGGGGCTGCTGGAGAGAGACACTAAGGAAGGGAGAGGGTAATAGAGGAATCCGTACTTGTTCAGAGAAATAAGGACAATGGCCTGGCTCCACTCCTCTCTCCCTCTTGTATTTTCAGCCCCAGTGGCAGAGCCTGTGGGGCACAGGGGGTCTGTGTGTGTGTGTGTGTGTATCAGGCTGTGTTATGAGTGAGGGATAAGTTGAATGAGCTGAGATTTCTAAAAAGGTGGCAAGTGAGATTTAAAAATCTCTTACCAAATCTGCCACCTCCAAAATTCATCACCGGCAGGGGAAGATGGTTACAATTCCTAATAAGGGGTTCTCCCATGTCTCATTTTCAGTTTCTAACTTGTCAGGTTTATTCTTCATGTTTCTTCCCCCAGCTCCAAAGCCTGGGCTAGATAGAGACTCCAGGGCTTCAACTGAGGTACAGTTTTTAAATGAGTAAGACTCAGATACACAGCAGAATCCCTTTTTCAACCATGTGAGAGGCTTTAAAAGCCTGCCTTTAAAATTAATCCAGATGGCAGAGAGATGCTCCCCAAAAGGCTGAAGGGTAGCCTGTCTCTTAGACTTTGGGAGACAGGGAAGATCTTTGTTTCATGGGTGCCTATCACTGGGCAGGCTCTTTGGAGTGGGCATAGTGAGAGATGAACCCAAATCTGTAGTAGTTTTGCAGATATGACCTCTCTGGGTTGGGAGATGAACTCAGTCTGATCTGTGACTAGATGAAGTACTATCAACAGTAAAGGTCAATAAATAGGTTCAGGTGTGTCTGGCAGGTATGAGATCCTGTGGGGTGTGGAGTCAGTCGATTACACAGTCTAGTTTAGGAGTGTTCTGTCCTATTTTAAATATGTGCCAGTTTAATCTCTACACAGATACCCCATTTGAAAAAAGAAAACCTGGCTCATAGGGCCAGATCCAAAACCCATTGAAGTCAATGGGAACCTTCCTGTTGACTTCAGTGAGTTTTGGATCAGGCCCGTAGCTTGCTAGCTCAGCTTTTTGCTTGGTTTATATTTTTAACTGAAGTACAGTGGCAGTGATTGGGATAAAAGTGAAAATGCAGACAGAAGTAGGAGAGTCTTGTACATGCAGTAAATCTGAAGCTTTAAAAAAACCCCAAACAAATCAACCTTTGGGTTAGAACAGTATATTTCAGATACACACCAAAAGTCACTTTCCATTGGCGTTACATGCTGCTATCTCTGTAATAAAATCTTGAATGGGAATAAATAAGTCTTTAAACAGGTTTAGCCTCTGGGTGTATTACTATTTAGTAGTTATACTTTATGTATGTATTAATTATGTGTGTCTTTTTAACCAGAGATACAGTTTCTTCATTCTCGGATTGTTGGTGGGATGTATTGAACTTTTGCTTATTTTCTTCATTTGTTCCGTACCAATGAGTGGGTCATCTTGTTTGTAAAGTATTGATGTGGTTGGTTTGTTTGTCTTTTGTTTTTAAATATCCTATTTAAGTGTTGACTGCAGTTTTGCAAATTCCCAGGCTGTGGATAAATCTTGTTGTATACACTCCCAAACACTAAACATATCACTATGTTTTGCTGTGCATACTCTGTGATGTGTGTCTCAGAATAAGCAAAAATCTTAAAATGTTTCATCTTCTCTACTGCAGAAGTATAATAGGTGAAACAGTATCAGTTTTTGTCTTTATTTAGAGAAATAACTGAAATACTTAAAGATAATGAAATGGCAAATTGTTCTTAGTGGTGGATGTTGGCCAAAATATTTAACCATGAGAAACATGTTATTGTAGCGTATATTATGGATATAGTTTTATCTTGTGTTTTGTGCTATATTTGACTTCCTGACTTTAATTAAAATGTGTCTTGAATTAAGAAAGGTCAACTTCAGTGGGCTTCAGTGTATGCTGCTTTTTGGATTCATTTTAAATGTTATTACTTGTCAGATTTAAAAACAAAAATCCCTAAAAGCAAACCTTGAATGGCATTTTTATTTCAAGGAAAACTAGTTAATATGAATTTAGTTGATATGGGAAGCAAATATTTATGTCAGATAGGTAGTCTCCTATTTCTCGCTTTGAGGCCTGATGCAAAGAAAACGGAGGTCAATGGTAAAACTCCTATTGACTTTCAGTACTTTTGGATTATGCCCCTGTTCCTCAGTATACAACAGGGATAGTGTGATCCAAGCAGGGTATAACCCCCGATAACATCTGGACCCCGATAACATCATCCATCATAGGCATGATTGTGCAACCCTTACACTGGTGATTACTGAGGGTCTGATCCTGTGCCCACTGGAGTGAGTGGTGAACTGCAGAGGTGTGACTTCTCACACACATGAGTCAGGTATGAACCATCTAACCGAATGGGTTTTATCCATTAGGGAGGATTGGGCCCATTTGGTTGGTTGGTTGGTGGGTTTTTGTTTTGTTTTTTTCCAAATTGTTCCTAACTTTTTATTCTGTCCATATTTATTTTGTTAACAATCATGGTTTATTCCCTCTCAAATGTAGGGATATTATTTAAGTGTGAAGCTGGTTGATAAACTTCTAAAATTGTATGATGACAGATGTATGATAAGCCTGCAAATGATGATAAAAAGGATTACTTCTTTAAATACAGTATTCATCAACATAAAGAGTAAGCTGTAATGATATGGTAAATTGTTCGGTTTTATTCCCCCAGAAGAGGCTTTGTGTATCGTAGGATAATGATAGTTGACATAAATCAAACATACTATTGTACACAAAATCATTTAATCGTCTCTCATTCCTTACTCATTTTAATGTACAGCTACATTTGGAAAAGACCTGCCATCAACAGTAATTGCATTACAGTACTATAAAAATATGGAGTTGCTAAATAACTAACTGAAATTTAATTCTTTATGATGCACTGTGGCAGTATTTTTTTGAACGGCTGGATAACTACATCATCATCAGTAACTATCTTAGCTATGCAAATTAAAATAACAGTGATAGTAATCAAATCTCATAGTTCAGGGCATAAGATGAAGTTCTGGTGTATTTTTGAGGAGAGGGGTGTTCATCTGCCATTGAAGCACTGAATTCTGGATATTACTATAGATAGGCTATTAGATTAGATGCTTTGATCTGATGTGGCAAATATGATGTCTCTGTAGCTTTAAAGAGTAACTTTTGACAGTCCCAGTGCTTCTGCTCCTGCACCTGCACACTTCTCTCCAAAGGAACACTTTTTTCTCCAAGAAAAACAGTAAAAACAAAGGATAGAGAAATAAATTGAGCTGTTAGTGTACCTCTTAAGAATATCTTGATCAATTCATGAAGCATTAAAATTAGTGACTGTGGTATTTAATGTCGTATTTTATGCGTGAACTTGGATCATTTCCTATCATGCCGTATCAAACCTTGTTTTAAAACATCTGAAACTGCCCATTAGAGAGATGTGGTCAGACAATAAATTGTTTGCTTGACAACTTTTTCTGGGCCATTGCAGTGGAATGATGCTTAAGCTAATACAGATACTGCTTAATTTGTGGGGAAATGTATCCTCCTTGTACATTCAAACCAGCAAATATCAGTTTCTTGAAGAAGGCGGCCTGCCAGCCAAGGTTGAGGAGAAGTGTACTTAAATGGGCCAGATTCACTCCCATTATTGCAAATTGCAGCACATCCCCACATCCCCCTTAGAGGCAGCTGCACCAGAGGATGAGGGAAGATGTTTCACCCAATGGGATGCTCAGGCTTTAAATTCCATCTGGGATTCTGTAGTAACACAGCAGATGGCAGCTGTCCAGGAGATGTGCTGAATCTCTGGTAGACACCCAGCCAATTCAGGAACTATGTGAGCTAATTCTGGGCCCCTACCAGAGGAGAAGGGGTTGCAGATGGAAGCCTTTGCTGCTACAACTGAGTGGACTTTCTGCTCCCAAGGGTGCAAGGCCTGGGTTCTGCTGGTGCGACTCATGGAGGTAATTGATCCCAATGATTTTGAGGGATTGCTTAATGAGGCTGATCTTTCCTGCAGGTTTCACATTTTAGTTTGTGTTATCTGGCAGCACTGCGTATGAATTAACATCTGGATTTTTAGAAAATTAATGGAGCTGAACTTAATATTGTTGCTAAAGATCTGAGTCAATCACCAGATAACACTACTATAATATTATTGCTACTTAGCACTTTCATCCTCAAAGCACGTTACCAGCACTAACTCACTAAGTCTTACCACACCACCCTGTGGTGGGCAAGTGCTTACACTGCCATGAAAGGGCCCCCTTATTACCACAGTTACTTTTGCATATCACAGGATGGTTATAGGGGAGATGGGCTTTCCACAAGCTGGCCACGTACAGCTTACATGGCCACACAGCTCCCCTATCATTTCCCAAGCTTGACTCTGGGACTCTGCCTCCCCTGATTGCCATGTATGGCATTTAGGTGCTTGGAGATGATGTCAGGGGAAGGCACAAATATGCCTATTGTCTCCTAGCAAGTCTGGTTCTTGCCTGAGTCATTCCTTAAAGGGGATCACACAACCAGCACTGAACTTTCCCCCAAAGGAGAGAAGACAGGAGGAATCATCAGGTTTAAGAATTCTTCCCATTACAATCTCTCTGCAAGGCAAGGTGGGAGGGTATTGGAAGGAGGAAATGACCCAGCCATACTAGCTAGGTAGAAGTGGTGGATCTCAAGTCGAAACCTCCCTCTTGAGATTTATAAGACTAGGGTGGGGGAGAGAGCCTCACAAAGTAACGTTTTATTAAAAATAAACAGTTGTGAAACCTAGCCCCAGCCTGGAGCCTGATCAGGGAGTTACTGCAACCTGAGCGAAATATCAGTCTAATAGTGAAAGAATTGTCTGTTCCATCTAAAAATGTAATTAGTTTTAGCAGGCAGGGTGGGGACTGCTTTCGTTCATAGCTCTTTGGATAAAATCAATCCACCGGTAGGTTCGGAGGCGATCACCATTTCTTGAGGTTAAAGGCCAAGATGTTGCACTGCTAGGGTCTACAACTTGTGCTTGGTGTTATTTAGAGCTTGGCAAAGCAGGAGAGGAGAATAAGTGAACACAGTCAAAAGGTGATTTAGTATAACGTATGAACATTTTTATCAGCCACAGTTGCAGAAGAGTCACAACCAAGTCTGTGTGGGAGTGGTAGTTCTATGCTGAAAATGTAATTTACCCAGCACAGAAATATTTCACTGAAAAGTCAGGGTTTTTTAAAAGATGAAAATGAGCTTTTCTACTGGATACTGAGCAATCAGACACCAATGAAAGAGTTTGCTGTTATTATGAAATGGCCAGCTGTTGACACAAGTTAATATTTAATGCAGTTGTGACTCTTAGTTTGCAGATGTTTGTGTAGCAAATACATGCTGAAGGAATTATTTCCTAGGGCTGGTGTCTTTTATCTCAGGACTTACAGTAGCTGCATGTAGGGTGACCAGATGTCCCTATAAAATTGGGACAGTCCGATTTTTGGGTCTTTTTCTTATATAGGCTCCTATTACCCCCCAACTCCTGTCCCGATTTTTCACATTTGCTGTCTGGTCACCCTAGCTGCATGTCCTAGAAAGCAATGTGTGTTCAGCTGCGTTCACACTTTTAAGAGAAGTTAACGGGGGAAGGGAAGAAGGAATTTTCATCACTAGTTTCACCCATTTGCAACATCCTGCACATACACGTTTATCACTAGGTTTTCTTTGCACTGTCTTGGTTGCCCAGCTGTAGTGGTAAAATATTCTGATTGAACAGCTGGCACAGTGTTCCTCATGACTGATCTGTTGTATAGCACTTCTGTAAATCGAAAGGTTTTTTGTGACTAAAGAAACTTGCTAAATTAAGCTTCGCCTTTGCTATTTAAAATGGTTTGTTTCTTTCTTTCACCACTTGAAATTCTTCACAGTATGGCTCTTGGTTTCTACTATAACTTTATAAAAAAAAGCCTGAGCAACACTGCTTTAAAATGTATGTTTGTGGGAGGGAATCTCTCAGACATTCAGGTATATAAAAAATATAGAATAAAAACAGCAAACAGTTGTTTAGAGCTAGTTTTTAAGTGTCATTTAAGGTAAAGTCTTGTGGTCTTTTTTTGCTCTAACCATTAGACATGACTGCCTCCCAGCAATGAAGAACCATTATAAATTCATTATTTGTACAATAATCAGTAAGTCTTAATGTATGTGATCTCACTAAGACCTCTGCTCTTAAATCTTTCTTGAGCAATGGGATAGACTGCCATTTGTCTATGCAAACTTGTTATAAGGTATTTGGCTTAAGGAAGTTCTGCTGTATATCATTGATGTTTTGTGGTACTCTCCCTCTCCTCCCTCAGAAGATATTCAGGTGCTTCAGTTGATGGGAAAGGAGACTTCATTTTAGAATATAAGAATGGTAATTTGCATTTCTGTAACACTTCCTATGTAAGCATCTCAACTCAACAGATACAGCTGTATAAAAAGTTTGGATGTGGTGAGCTAGTTTCTCTGTTGCAGGGTAGTTTGGAAAATAACCCAGCATGCTATTTCCCTCATTACAAACAGTTCAAAACACCACTAGCAGTCTCTTCGTAGATTATTATATTATGGATAATTAAGAATAGTAATTGGGCAAACTTGATGTAAAATAGTGATACTAAGATTAATAAAAATTATGATCTCCTTGGATGGGGACCATCCTGAAGTGTCTGTACAGTTCCTAGTGGACACACTTACATTTGAAGATTAATTGCAATTAATAATGAAAAGTTAGGCAGACTTTGATAGGAATAAGTAAAACACGAATTTACAGTAGTTCTGACAAAGTGGTCCCTGTTTAGAAGAAACGTACAGTTTGCAGTTAAATGTATTCTCCATCTGAACCGCAATGCTATAATATCATTAAGTTAATACTCCTGAGGAATGCTGTGCCAAATAATTAAAAATTCTGTGAAAAAAATTTTTTTGCACACAATATTTTAAGGTTCTGCAAATTTTATTTGTCAATAAATAAATGTGGAGGCTTAAATATGGCAGTGGGGAGCACAGGCCACTGGCTGCACAGAGGTGGGAGATCACCGTGGAGCTGTCCTTTCCTTCACCTGAACAGACTCAGCAATAAGGCTGCACCCAACCTTGACACAGCACAATGGCCAGGCCTGCTCCAGAAGTACCTTGGGCTCTGCCCCTCCATGCCAGGTGCACCAAGTCAGTAAGTAAGAGAGACAGACTCTCTTGGACGTACCCAGCCATGGCCCCCAATCCAGGTAGGGGACAAGTAGGCTCAGTCCAGCAAGATCCAAGTGTGGAGAGGCTTAGTGTGGGGGGGATCCAGGTGTGGGATGAGAGGTCTCTGTGTGGGGCAGTCTGGGTGCGAGCAGCTCAGTGGGGGGTCTGGGTCAGGGGGAATCTGAATGCACAGGGGCTGTTTGGAGGGGGTTCTGGGTGCAGAGAGGTCCAGATAAAAGTGGTTAGGGCTCAGCAGAGGAGGGTCTGGGTGTGAGGGGTGCCTGGGAGCTTGGTGAGGGAGGTACAGATGCAGCTGATTGGAGTTCATGGGGGGCATCTGGATTTGGAGGGCTCATCAATGTGGCCCAGGTGCAGGGGGGTTAGATTTGTCAGGGAGGGGAGTTGAGTGCAGGAGGTTTAGCAGGGGTGGACTGGGTGCAGGGGGGAGGGTCTGGATGCAGTGGGGAAGGGCTCAGAGGGGGATCTGGGTGCAGGGGGGTCTGGATGCAGGGGAGTTGGGTGAATTGGGGAGCATCTTCCCGTAAAATGACCCCTCCCTTGTGACTGAAGAACAATGGGTGCAGGAAGGGGTGGGGGTGCGGAGCTTCCTGTAGCTGGGGAGTTTTCTGGGGGTGGGTCTGACCTGGCCTTGACTGCTCCTTTCAGGGGAAGAGGACGTCCCATTGTTCTCCACCCAGCCTCAGCTGAGCCCAGTGCAGGGTAGGAGCCACCAGCTGCAGCATTTCAAGCCCTCTTCCCCCGCCCAGCGATTGAACTCTCCACTGGCTGCTCTGGGTGCCCGAAACAATGCGCCCACACTGCAGGACAGGGGTGTGTGATGACTCTTGTGGCTTCCCTTTGCTTTTCCTTGATTTTCTACAGGGAAGCAAAGAAATATGTGGGGGACATGAATTCTGTGCATGCGCAATGGCACAGAATTCCCCCACAAATAATTGAGGTAGAATTACACAAAACTTGACTATATTAGCCGCAAGTTAAAACTAAGGGATTAGCTACAATGAATGTAGAAATATTGCATCTCCTACAATGCTTTCCCGCAAAAGGAGGAATTTTAAACTACTATGCAGAAGTTAGAGTGGAAGAAAGGTTGTTACAAACAGTATCTTTTTTCTTTATATAAGCTTTAAACCTCAGTGATATTTCTTCTATATTATGCTGGTAGGAGTGCAAGGATTTAAACAGATAGAACACGTGCCTTAATAGAAATGTTTGATGCCTCTCCTCCCCTCTCCCCCTCCCGCCCCCCCCAAAAGCATTGTGGCTGGAACTGATTTAATTTCTTTTGTTCAAAACTTTTTAAAATGACAACTGTTTTTTCAAAATGAAACCTTTTGCAGTTTTTTGATTGGGGTGGGGAGAGGCATCAAAAATACTCAGGATTTTTTAAAGTTGTTTTCAGAGGGGCATGAGATGGGATCTTGGCTCCTCCTGTTTTTCTCCACTTTCCCCCATTTCTCTTATTTTCCTTTTATTACTGAAAAAAGACAGGAAAATAATCAATGTTTTTGATTTTCAGGAGGTCTTTTTTGTTGACAGATCAATGACCTTGGAAACCTTTTGCACAAATTCTTTAAAAAACATTAAATCTTTTTGTAGTACCTACTGACTACTTTACAGTCAGTGCTAATTACAGCTAACTATGCACAATAAGGGGACTGATCTTGCATTCCTTGCACAGGAAGGAACACACGGATGTTACCTGGAGCTCCAGGTGTGCAAGGAATGCAGGAGTGGGTAAAGATTCCAAGTGATGTGGCTAATTTAGTGAAAAGTGCAAAGTAATGCATATTAGGGAATAAAAATATCCCAACTATACATACAAAATGATAGTGTCTAAATTAGCTGTCACTATTCAAGAAGGGGATCTTAGAATCATCATGGATTGTTTTCTGAAAACATTCATCTGCCAAAAAAATAAAAGCTCACAGGATGTTAGGACACATTAGGAAAGGGATAGATAATAAAATAGAAAATGTCATAATGCTGCTATATAAATCCATGGTACATCCACACCTTTAATTCAGCATGTAGTTCTGGTCACCCCATCTCAAAACGTATAGATTAGAATTGGAAAAACCATAGAGAAGGGCAACAGAAATGATTAGAGGTATGGAACAGCTTCCATACTAGCAGAGAATAAAAAGACTGGGACTGTTCAGCTTAGATAAAAGATGACTAAGGAGGGATATGACAGAAGTCTATAAAATCAAGACTGGTATGGAGAAGGTGGATAGGGATGTGTTATTTACTTGTTTACATAACACAAGAACTAGGGGTCACCCAATGAAATTAATAGGCATTAGGTTTAAAACTAACATAAGGAAGTACTACTTCACACAACTCAGCCAACCTGCGGAGCTCATTGCCAGAGGAAGTTGTGAAGGCCAAAAGTATAAACTGCGTCCAAAAAATAATTAGATACATTCAGGGAGCATAGGTCCATCAGTGGCTGTTTATCAGTTTAGTGAAGGATGCAGTCTGTGCTCCAGGTGTCCCTAAACTTCCAGCTGTGAGAAACTGGGACTGGATGACGGGATATGCTCAGAACTGCCAGGTTCTCTTCATTACATCTGAAGGTTCTGGCATTGGCGGCTCTCAGAAGATTGAATATTGGGCTAGATTGGCCGTTGATCTGACCCACTATGAATGTTCTTATGTAATAACCGCTGTATAGGAAAACAAAAGTAATGGGATTAAAATTTTTACTTAAATTTTGCAAAAACTTGTGTGAATATATACAGAGGGAGGGAGTTGTCCAATTTAGAATTGTAAAATCTTCATAGAATATTAGGGTTGGAAGAGACCTCAGGAGGTCAGCTAGTCCAATCCCCTGCTCGAAGCAGGACCAACACGAACTAAATCTTCCCAGCCAAGCCTTTGTCAAGCCAGGCCTTAAAAATCTTTAAGGATGGAGATTCCACCACCTCCCTAGGTAACCCATTCCAGTGCTTC
>NC_133769.1:129508095-129572579 GCF_003597395.2 Chelonoidis abingdonii
CCATCATCTGCTCAAACCCCCTTCTAAACTCAACCAGAGTTTCCACCTGCATCTCCAGTCCTCGGATCTTTTCTTCCATCAGCTCTATCAGGCAGCACTTCTTGTCCACTGTAATCCTCAGGTCCTCTTGTGCAGGACTGCTTAGCCAGACAGTCTCCAGGCTGTAGCGGTGCACAGGATTCTTCCTTCCTGAGTGCAGAATTCTGCACGTGTCCTTGGTTGAACCTCTTCTGATTTCTTTTGGCCCAATCCTCCAATTTGTCTAGGTCACTCTGGACTCTATCCCTACCCTCCATCATCTCTACCTCTCCCCCCAACTTAGTGTCATCTGCAAACTTGCTGAGGGTGCAATTAATCCAATCATCCAGATCATTAATAAAGATGTTGAACAAAACCAGCCCCAGGACCGACTCCTCTTGATACGGGCTGCCAGTAGACATAGAGCTGTTGATTGTGACCCGTTGAACCCAACAATCTAGCCAGCTTTCTATCCACCTTATAGTCCATTCATCCAATCCATACTTTTTTAACTTGCTGGCAAGAATACTGTGGGAGTCCTATCAAAAGCTTCACCTGCTAATCAATTTGATCCCTTAAACCCTTTGCATGTGAATCTTCCATAACTTCAGTGGGAGCTCTGCATATATGGTGAAATTCTAGACCCGATTAAGTTAATGGCGAAACTCCCACTAACTTCAGATAGGGGCAGGATTTCACCCAAGACCTCTTACTACTCCTATTAAGATGCTCGGATATCACAGCAAGGAGTGTGGTATAAATACTATGCCTTGATTTTATTATTTTATGCTATGGGATCAAGCCCCATTGTGTTAAGTGCTGTCACATTCAGAAACGCTGCCCCTACCCTGAGAGCTTACTGCCTAAGATCCCCATCTTTCAAACACTCATTTCACTTTAACCATGTGACTTAGTTTCATTGGGAATGAATAATATAAAATGGACTTGGCTTGTTTGTATTAAAATAAATTTTTTATATAAACAAGCCATTTCCTCTTTATTTCAGGATGACTTTCTATTACTTGTTAGTTTTGGTAAACATGGAACTTTGTTACACTCTCAGTGGTCCTATTGAGATGGTTTAAAATTAATGTGTATTTGCATAAGTCTTCTCAGAGTGTGGACATCAAAACAAGTCTATCAGTGATTTACAAGGAAGAGAGTGGGATACAATCAAATATATTCATACAGTTTCAATTTTAAAAATAATGAAGTGCCATTTAGCCTGATATGACGCTGTAACCATTGTGCACTGCTGATTGAAAGGATTTTATAAATTTTGGAGAGTCAGAAATGGGAAAAGGAAAAAAAAAATACAATAATTTAATTTTTTTTTTTAATTTGTATAACAATTTAAAAATCTAATTTATTTTTCATGATTTATACAGTTTACTTTTATTAGATCTGGCAATAAAAGGAAAATAGCCAATTTCACTTTTGTTTACAATCCAGTTCTAGTCAGTTTAATGTTCTGGTTTTTAAGCACTAGAATTCAGTGCAATACAGTACAGCTTTTGGGTAGCAGACATTGCAAGGAAAGAGTTATTTGCTTTTTAAAAAAAATCATTGGAACTCTCTCTTTTTCAAAAATTTAATTGAAACTTTTCTATGAAATTTTGGGTCAAATTTGACTTGACAGTGTCAGGGACGTGCTGGCCACCGCTTCCCGCAGCTCCCCCAGGAACGGGGAACTGCAGCCACTAGGAGCTGTGGGCGGCTGTGCAAATGTAAACAAACTGTCTCACGGCCTGCCAGTGGATTACCCTGACCTGCCACATTTTTCGGTTACTTAGTTGTGACAGTTTAACGTAACCTCCCTGCCTACCCCACCTGGTTCCTGCCCATTTTCTCCCAGCCAGCCAGAACAAAGGACCACCACACATAGTCAGGGTGAGGACATTCCTTTAGTCCAGTGGTCCCTGCCCCCCTAGGTGGGTGTAGAGGAATGTCCAGGGGTGTGTGGTGGGGTGCTAGCCAGTCCCCACTGGTGGCGGTGAGGGAGCACCACTCAGCTCAGTTCTGGCCCCATGCCCTGGCTGCAGCTGCAGCCATAGCTCCATTCCCGGCCCCTGCCCTGGCCCCATGCCTAGCCTTGGCTCAGCCCAACTCCGCTCCCGGCAGGGGGTGCAGGGGCATGGGCACATTCCATTACAGGCAGTGGGGGGCGGGGAAAGAGGAAAAGTTTGGGCACCACTGCTTTAACCTAAAAATAACAATGTTTTCTTGTCTCCATAATCTAAATGCTTTTTTTTTGTGAAAAGCAGTCTAGCCATAGACTTCTAAAATGTCATCTTTAAAAACTGCTGCTGGACAATGAACAATGAAAAAGTATTGTACCCTTATGCAGAGTGGTTAGAATATACTAGAGGAGAGAGCTACAGTGTATGTATATATCTGCCTTGTCTGCAGCTGAAGTATGCCAGGTGAGATTCTGCAATGACTGAGGGAAATCTAAATGTTTTTTCCCCCTTGCCCTTTGCTGCCAAGGCAGCAGGGCTGGGTTTTACTGCAAAAAGATTGGTTAAGTAACACTTTGAATGGTAAAGTAAATGATTTCCAGATATTGCAAACTAATAAACCACAGTCAGTGCAGTACAGATTAAATTCCATATTTGTCTTGGATGGAAGGTCAGACTCCTGTCTGGAATGATTGAATTTGTACTTTGGGTGCAGCTTCCTTGTATTCAAGGGTGGTGATCATCTTGTCAACAAAACGTCTGATTTACAAGATGAAGTCACTTACAATAAGTAGACTTTCCATATACATGTGAAGTGTTATTTTGCACATGGTCAATTAACTTCGGCACCTGCCTATGCTTTTTCTTGGGTTTTCTTCCCACTTTAAAAGAAAAGAATATAATATGCTATGTATTTGATAGGGGTGGGGGAGAAAAGGCCAAGGGAGTCTCTTTTTTTTTCCCCCTCAAACTCCTATTTAAATAATGCAAAATTTAGCTAGCTAATATTATTTTAAGGGGAAACTGCATTTATTACATTTCTAGTATCTCTGATGAAGACGCACTATGCTGACAGAGAACTCTCCTGTTGGCATTACTCCATCTTAACGAGAGGCGGAAGCTATGTTGGCAGGAGAGCATCTCCCACCAACTTAGCAGTGGTGTGGACAGCACTTAGGTTGATGTAAATTGTGTTGCCCAAGGGGTGGCTTTTTCACATCCCTGAGTGATGTAAGTTACATTGACCTAAGCAGTAGTGTAGACAAGCTCTAAATGAGTATTTACTAAAGAAGCAGAAGAAGGTATTTTAAAAACACTTGGGGGGCAGGGGAGAGGGAGAAATACCTGTTGTTTTTTTCGCACCTCCAAAAGTCCTGTGTGTCTCAGGTTAGTTGCTCAAAGTGAATTGCAGTTTCCCCAGAAAAAAGTTTGGTCTGTTGATATAGGGCCCAATCCTGCTCACATTAAAATCTGACAAAATTTTCATTGACTTCAGTGGGAACAGGATTGGAACAAGAGCTTTTTGACAAAGGAAATAATCTGCATTTTGATTGCATGTGACTTTTAAAAAATGACATGCAAAGGATTCAAATAATCTTTTTTGTTTGTGTGAAATATAAATAGAACCTTGAAAGGAAGTTTTTTTAAATTACTTTTTCTTCCTCTCCTCCCCTTTTTTACGTTAGAAATACAATTCTTATTTGCCCTTTAAGAGCCTCATGCTGCCTTTTGCGAATTTCATAGCCATAATTAATTAATTCACTTAATTTAGGAGCAGTTCACTAAACACCCAACATTCAAAAGGACTGAAACCCTCCTCATAGGACACTCATTCTCTCTGTTCTCCTCAGTATATCTCTATCTGGTTAACAAAGCCAACTGCACTAAGATTAATCATGCTAATAAGCTTTTGTCATTTCAGCCAAAGAATGTCCATGTTAGAGTTCAATACCAATGATCAAGTTCCACCAACATTGATCTGAATCAGTGGTGGGCTGCGTGTGGCCTGCAGGCAGCAGGTTGTCCATCAGGGTAATCTGCTGACGGGCCACCAGACAGTTTGTTTTCATCTGCACCACCACCTGCAGCTCCCAGTGGCTGCGGTTTGCGGTTCCTGGCCAATGGAAGTGGCGGCCACTACCTCGGCCTGCGCTGCTTCCCACAGCTCCCGTTGGCTAGAAACAGCGAACCGCGGCCATTGGGAGCTGCGGGTGTCTGTGCAAATGTAAACAAACTGTCTGGCAGCCCACCAGTGGATGACCCTGCCAGCCATAGGTTTCCCACCACTGATCTGAACTGTACTTGTAGTGCTTGCAATTTAGCTGAATTTCTAACAAACTAAAATCAAAGATCCGTTTCAGTCAGTGGGGAAGGAAGAGAAATCGTCTAGTTTATTACATGACCTGTGCGTTCAGGTTCTGAATCTGTTGCCATCTGGTTCCTCTTAAAATTACCCAGTATTCTAAAGTGAAGTACAAGTTAAAAATAGTCATTTAACTGTTTGATGTGAGTTTTGGATTAAAATTTTCCAGGAAAAAAGCCAGTGAAGGCAAGGCTGCTGTGAAGTCCCAGCTGTGCTGTGCAGTGTACCTGCGCTGCTTTGCTGCTACCCAAAAAATGATTTTGAACAATGTTCCTTTTTCCTTTGATATTCTGTTGGCATAACCTTGATAAAATATCACTGCAGTTGCAAACAAAATCTTGTTAATTCAGAGACTGTATGTGGTAGATGATGTAGTTGGAATGTTCTTAACTGTCTCTGGAAGAGCATCAGAATCTGCTTCGTAATAACAGTTACTGAAACTTCGGAGCCCAAGAGACACCAGCGATAGAAGCAGATGAGACTCCCCTGGAATTAATGCACTTGTACTCATAAAGAATCTAGCCTAGTCTTCATTTAAATGGTTGATTTTTTTTTTTTGATTTTTTTTGTTTGCTTGTTTTGGTTGGTTGGTTTGTTTTGTTCAATCTTCTCTTATTTAAACTGTATTCTAGAGCTTCTTTTCTAATCTTAGTTTTGAATGCTAAATCTTATGAGCAACCATAGATACTTAGAGTTTGGGGTTTTTTTCCCTTAAGTGCACAATCGTCACTCTTCAAACATGTTTCATTACGAGAACATGCAGATATCTTTCCAGAGAAATAGCTTGCCTCTCCCAAAGGTTCAAATGTTGACCTTCTTTCAGTTCTTAGTTGTGAGCAGTTGGTGACATCTGGGATTGGAGATTCAGTTTCTCAGCTCTTCCTTTGCTGACTATGTAGTTTTGATAAATTATGTATTTTGCTTGATTTTTTTTTTTTAAAGATCTTCAAATAAAACTTTTTCCTTTTCTCCTGCCAAGATTTAAAATAGGCTCTTTGTGTTGTATGTATAATGACTTGGACAAAGTATGGCCATGTGACGATGGCACTGTATACAAAACATAAATACATGGAAAGAAAGCTAGAGATTGGGTCTTGAACACTCGCTCATACCATGATTTTGGCTAATTCACTTAATTTTGCTGTATCTCAGTTTCCCCATCTATTAAATGAGAATAGAGGTCTTTATCCTCCAATGTGAAATGCTTTGATCTCTACAGATGGTAAGCACTGTATATTCGCCCAGTATTGACTTTCTATTATGAAGACAGGGGAGTGGGCATTCCCAGCTCTGCTACAGCCATCCTATGTGATGCAGGTGTCTCTGGCCAAATCCTGCCCTAATTTACACCTATTTGAAACCCATAGAGTTCTGGTAACTACAGGATTTAGTCCTCTCAAGGTCAGTTTCCTGAGTAGCGAAATGTGGATAATACTACTGACCCACCCATATAAGGGATGTGCTGTACGGCTGTGTTAGTTAATACACCTCTACCTTGATATAACGCTGTTCTTGGGAGCCAAAAAATCTTACCACATTATAGGTGAAACCGCGTTATATCGAACTTGCTTTGCTCCACCGGAGTACGCAGCCCCGGCCGCCTGGAACACTGCTTTACCGTATTATATCCAAATTTGTGTTATATCAGGTGGCATTATATCAAGGTAGCGGTATATTTGCAATGTGCTTTGAGATTTTTGGATGGAAGATTCTGAAGAAATTAAACATCTGCCACTGAGGAGATAAAATAAACCCCCAGACTATAGTTCAGTTAAAGTACCTTTCTGACTTTTTTAACACACAGAATATTCAAAACAAGAACAAAGCAACTCGGAACACTCCGTAACAACCACCAGAGACCTTTTCAACTTTCAACAAGCTGAGAAGGGAGGAGACACACCCTTCCCTCTAGGGAGCTGCCACCGCAGCAGCTGCTTCTCTGCTTTTATAGCCCCACTGAGGATCTTAGTTAGTTAGTCTGAAGACAGGGGTGCTGGAACTAGGGTTGCTGGGGGTGCAGCAGTACCCCCTGTTTTGAAGTGGTTTTCATTATGTACAGGGGTTTACAGTTTTGTTCAAAATCTTTCAGCATCCCCACTACAAAAAATGTTCCAACACCACTGTCTGAGGATGTGTGAATTAGAATAAAATCCAGCTCCCTTTCCTATAGCTGTCTTGGTATCTAAGGGCGAAGATGGTTCATATTAGTGAAAATGTATTTTGGCCTCTGAATACAAATGGGGAGCTGATCGGTTGAGTAAATAAGTGCTGCTTTCACACAATCGCTCTTCTGACCACAAGAGCCCTTTTAAAATAGTTTTTAGTAAAATTTATAATTCCAGCACTCCTTTTTATCATCTAGGAATAATCATAAATATAAAGAAGTCATACGGCTTGACCCTGATTTTGGAGCAGCTCCACGCTATCAACCTTAACATTTTCTTTATCTTTAATAATGTGGCTTGTTACTTCATAATGCATAAAGGGAAAATGGTGCTAGGTTCTGTGTTGTGAAATAAAAATGTTTGTTCTCACCACTTAAAAAAATATTTGCAGCAAACTATATTTCTGATCTAGTTACACATATGTCTTTACAAAGAAACTTGAAAAAGATCCAGGTGTCATGCATTTGGCAGTATTTTTAAAGAGAGCTGATTTAAAGTATCTGACACTGTTTGCATATGAGTAAAAGAAGACATAAACGTTGATTAGAGAGAGATTCAGTTAAATATATTCTACTGAACTCCTAGTGGCAACATTTTGCCTTTAGTCAAGGGAAAATGTAACCACATCGGGAAATGTTATTGCCAAACCTAACTGGTCACTTGCATTAAATTGTTAATATTCAGAGAAATTCTTTTCCTTTTGTCATCTTTTCTTTGTTTCACTTTATGAAACCAAAATTTGTGCTTGGGGCACCTACATAATACACATTTTTCAGAGTAAAGTATCATAATTGCTTCTCTCACACGATCAAAAATATACACAAATATGCACCAATATATACAATGATGACTCAGGTGGAATAGGCATGCTGATAATAGCTTCCCATCACTGCAGTCAGATCTGGTGGGTTTTCTCATTTGGGTCCCATTGCAGGATATGCGCTAAAACATTTAACCCAGTGCCCCAAGAGAGAAATGAGTTTTCAACCAATTTAAATACTATAAATCATTTTAAGAATGTCTAAAATGGATTCATTAATAATGTCCCTGTGAGGTAGAGAACTGGTATCCCTATTTTGCACATGAGTAAACTGAGGCACAGCATGTTTTGCCTATAGTCGCACAGGAAATCCTTGACAGAGTTGAAATAGAACCCAAATCTTCTAAGTTACTTAATACAGTTTCCTCTGTCTTAACCACAGAAGCATCCTTTCTCTTTGTACATGCATAATATGCATCTAAAACAGAGCTAACTTTTCAGTTGTTCATTACTTAAATGCTAGTATCAGCAGCCAGGACCCAGGCATGTGTTTTTGTTTTTGCAGTAGGGATTGTCTAACTTTATCACTAGTAGATGACATATTCAGTACTACCTTTGCAGGTAAATCTCCTATTAAAGACAATGGGAGGTTTGCCAGGATGAGGAATGTGTAAGAAGAATTGAAGAAGGCCATTGGAGTTGGACATTCCTGCTGTTGTGTCTTAAATCAAACATATATATATTCTTCCAGCAATCGCTTTTGTTAGTGACAAGCTGGTTAGCAAACACTGGGTTGTATGATCAAACTGCCCAGATCAAAACATAAGAAATGTCAGCCCTGAATGCATGGAGGACGCTTCTGCCCAATGTCAACACCACTGTTTGATCTGGCTTGTCCATGTGTAGACTCTGAACAGCATGCAAGAACTAAACACATTCTAGAAAGCTTTTTTAGGCTTTGTAAAAGTGACCATAGTTATTTATCAACGGTATGTAACAGCTCATCAGTAATATGGAGAGGTACAATATATGAGATATCTAGGAGACTGTCTCTGATTTTTAAATATGATTGATCTCACTGAATACAAGGCTAATCAAAAGAATGGTCTCCCTTGTTACTATAGTTTGAACTAGAGGGACATGGGAATGTATTCATAATCTTCCTGTGTTTTCGAAGCCTTTTAACGTGCTCCTCTGCACAACGAGCAGGCAGAAGTTGGTTTAAACAGAATGTAACTAATCGTCATTGGGCAGTTTGTTCATGTTATTTGTACTTGCCCACACGTTGGCATGCAGCAGTCATTTAACGGGGAAACAGTTTCATTGAAATATTGAGTGGTAAGAGATTAATATAAAGGAAAATGCCACCCATTTGACTGAGCTATCTCCAGGGCAAGCCCAAGGCTGGAGTGAAGGCCCATCACAAACCTTAGCACCTTCACCTCTAAGGTCAGGTTACACTTAAAAATTAGATCAACCTAGCTGTGTCATTCAAGGCCATGAAAAATGTCTTGCCTCGAGCTCCGTATTTAGATCGACCTAACCCACACAGTGGATGCAGCTACATTGACGGAAGAATTCTTCCATCAACATATCTATTGACTCTCAGAGAAATCTGTTAACCATGCTGATGGAAAAACCCCTTCCATTGACCCAGGAAGCATCTGTACTATGGTGGCAATACTGCAGCTTTGCTGCTATCACTCTTAGAGCATGGACATAGCTTTGCCCTTTCTGACTTGTTTGCTCCAATATAAACATATAGCAATGTGACAGGTTTCAGAGTAGCAGCCGTGTAGTATCCACAAAAAGAACAGGAGTACTTGTGGTACCTTATAGACTAACAAAAATGTGTCAGTCTCTAAGGTGCCACAAGTACTCCTGTTCATATAGCAATGTGTGTGTCTGTGCACGTGTTTAAAAAAAGTCAAAGCAAAACACTCCACTGCACACACTTCTGTCCCTGGGGGAAGGATGAGAGAACAAATGTGTGGCAGATGTGTTATCATGTTACTTAATGCACTCAGATACTACAGTCATGAGAGCAGTATAAGAAGCTATATAGAATAGAATAAGATTTCTCTCAGTCCAATCATCGGAGAGCTCAGAGGTAAAACACACACCTTGCTGGGGATGCCCTTGGATTCTCTGAAATAGATCTGAAAATAAAGTTGGAGTCCATTTACCTTTCTGAGCCTGTGACACCTTGCTGAAGAGTGTCTTTGACAGACAGTAGCACTGTAGCTACACTCAGCATCACAAGCAGAGTGCAAAATTGGAATAGTATTGCCCTTGATTTTATACTCTAGAGTTTTCTGATACTAAAACAGGATGGAAATATTTTCCCTTTGCAGCTGTATTTATTGCTGTAGGGATCTCACTGCTAGTCTCATGGTCCCTTCCTGAAATAATCTTTCTTCTGCGGCCGAACCTGGCTGTATGTGAGGGGGTGGGGAGGAGCTCTACCCACCACATCCACCTCCACGGCTCCAGGTCCAGGCACTTGGAAGGTTCTTTCAAACATTTGTGTGTGTCCCACATCTCATCTCTTCAGCAGGCTCCTGCTCCACACAGCATCTACTTTATCCACTGACTGGCTCCTACTCCAAAAATCATAACCAGAAAAGAATCTGTCAGCAGTGAGAATTGAACCAGCTCCTAGCAACAGTTCTAGCTGCATTCATAGATTTTTAAAGCCAGAAATGACCATTAGATCATCTAATCTGACCACCTGCGTAAAACAGGCCCAAGAAACTCATCCAGTTTCTACTTTGCTTCTCCTTTAAAGCTCCTCTCCTTTGCTAGCATAGATTTACCATGTGCATTTATTGCATTTATTTTATTTTATATGATTTGAAAGTGCCTGTCCAAGACTTGGAAGACTTTGGATACATTAAAAATGCAACCATACAAACAAGAATAAATTCAGTGGTCTTTTAACCTCCACAACAGAAATATTGAACCAAAAAATGAAGATCAAGCCCCAACAATACCCTTCTTGGACCATAAATTCCAGTCCTGCTTGTGCTCCTGCCTCCCTGAACTCCTTGGAAAACAGGTGGTCTTTGCAGCATGCCCTGAAGATCAACAGATTTGGGCTCTATTGGATCAGAGTAGAATGGAATTCCAGTGTCAGGCCATTTTCCATAAAACTCCCTTATCAGAAGTCACTTCTCTTACTATTTTTACTATTATTTTTATAGTCTTGTACATAGAAAGCCCACAGTCTGTTAGGTGATGTCTTTTCACCATGATGGTATCACAGGCTCAGAAAGGTTATCTGTGTAAAAAAATATATATTTTTAGATACTTTCCCACAGTTTATTCATGGTGAGAAGTGGTACATTCTTTTTGAAGGAGGGTCTAAAAAGAAATGAGTGTTGTTTTCCTTAGAACCAGAAACACCATAATTAAGAAAGAGCAAGTTTGTGAGAGGCCTCTGAAGAGTTGATCTTGCGTAGTTCTTAATTATTTCAGGGCCCAGATTTTGCAGCAAAATATTTAAGCGTGTGCTTAAAGTCCTAGTGAATTCAGTGGGGTTTAAAATAAGTGTTTTGCTGAATAGGGTTGGACATAAGCGGCAGCCTAAGGTTAAGCACATGCTGAAGTGCTTTGGGCCAGAGAGCAATTCACTCTTTTCAAACCCTGTTAAAAGGAGTTTAACTACTCATATTTTGTACTTCAGGTTGAGTCCAAGATGAGTTGTATGACAAAGAGGAAAAAATATCATAAGCGAAGGTAGTGTGACGTGCAGTTTCAATGCACACAACTGTATTTATCTTCTAGAAAAAGCGCTACGTAATCTTCCTTGCTTGCCAAAAATAATGAAATTTCTACACAAAATTAAATGTGTTTCAAAACTTACAGTAACCTTTGAGAGAGACACGTTAACACAGCCCAGGATTGGAAGTCAAGATGCCATCATGCTGAGAAGACACAGCTCTCATTATAGTTGGCTGAAATATGGGTGCTCAGCACCTCTGAAAATCAGGACCTTTTATTCTATTCCCTGTCATGGTGGCCCTTCTTTATGACCCGTCGTGGTGGTGGTACAGCGTAGATGCCAAATTCCCAGATTCCTTCTTTCTAGAATGGGGATAATAATCCTTACCTATCTCACAGCAATTATTCATTAATATTTGCAAAGCATTTTGAAATCTTAGTGCCCCCTGTCCAATCAAAGAGGAAGTACTTTCTTTTGAAAATAATTTGTCAGGAGAAAAGCTCTGAAGAAACTGAGCTTGGTAAGACTTCAGCAGAACAGTAAAGCTTTGACTGTATGTATTGGATACCTGATGTCTCAAAATTGTACTGCTCTCATGAGAATAGAGAGAATGCTACTGATAGTGGAATGTAGAGGCTGTAATTGCAATATGTATGTATTGTTAAATGTTTAGGTACTGAAGTGACCTTATTGGTAGTTTAGTGGTTCTAAACTTTAGGTAACCACCAATTCCACTGCTAACCAAAACAAATACTGAGGTATTTTGAGTCAAATATTTCTTTACTACTTGAGTTGGATGAAAGATTAACCTTTTTTTGTACCTAGCTTTTACCCGCCCAGTATGTTTTCCTGTTGGGGAAATGAATTTGCATTTATCAGTCCTCCTGCTTGCTGCTCATTGAAAGTAGAATATCAGTGAATCACAGACTGTTATTTTCAGGAGGTTGCTGCTGCTGTACTTAGTTGAATAGCAGGAAATCCTTAAGTGCAACAGAACTCCAATATTCAGTTTATATTCCATATTTGGGAATATTTCCTTATCGTTACTGGTAGTGTGTTGTAATGAAAAAGAAAATTAATTTCCTTGGGCCAAATTCAAAGGCAGTGAGTAAAATGGTATTACTTAATCCTCCCTGAGTTCAGACAAACTCCCTTAGAACTCATTTGTACTCTGTGCCTGTTTTGACTTGAAAAAAGGTGTTTTTTTTAAAATGTTGCTAACAAAAGGAGTCTTTTGAATCAATACCAAGAATAGATACTGTTTTGTGCCACCACAACCATGTTAGCTGATTGTGGTTTAATGAAGGTATGTCGTGTAGATGAGGAAAAGCAGATGAGAGTATATTGAGTATTTACAAACCTCAACTTTTTTGTAGGCTGGATGTAGGATGATAACACTTTTCACCTAGATTTAGCTGCTTATCGTTGATACAATTAGCTGTGACAGTGTTAAACTGTGGCTACTTTAGGTATTGAGGTATGATTTAAATCCTGGTATCTAACTCGAAACACCTTTTTTCCTAGTCTAGATAAGACCCCCCTGTTACACTTGGGTGGACAGGATATATGTAGTTCTAGGAGTCTGTCTGAATGTAAGGGGATCTAAGTTACATTATCTTACAGATCCCCTCTTAATTTAGCCCATTGTTTCCAGATGCTTACTAAAGTTTTTCTAAAATCTAAGGCCATGTCTACACTCCTCCTTATGTTGGCAAAACTTATGTCACTCGGGGGTATGAAAAAAACCCCCACAGTCCTGAGTGACACAAATTTCACCAGCCTAAGTGGCAGTGTGCTCAGCGCTATTACTGCTCATGGAGGTGGTTTTATGTTGATGGGAAAGCTCTCTCCTGTCGGCACTTGACCAATCTTACAGCGGTGCAGCTACATCTGTATAGCTGTGCCACTGTAAGCTCACTAGTGTAGATGTGGCCTTACTCACAGAACAATTACTTTCTCCATGCTGAACACAACGGACAGGCATTTGGATAAATTTAACTGGTTACATTCCTAGCTCTTTTCTAGGCTCTCATTCTCAGTATTCTGAGAATTCCCAATGTCTCCATTAACAGAGCTGCAATATCTGATGAATTGAATGATCTAATAGGTCTTTTTCATCTCGCATTTCTATATGTCTATGAATACCTTCTGCAGATTTTTTTCAGAGTCTTAGAGTTCAGATGTTGGGAGTGTCCACTGTTTTGATGTATTAGCTGTGGCCAGACGAATCATGGAACTATATCTGGTTTTAACTGTAAGTGGTTATAATGGGCGACTTATTATGGACATTCCACAGGGAGGGCAAGAATTACTTAAAATGGCCAAAACATTTGAGTGCTTTTCATGTTTAAATAGTAAAGCCTGTTCTGAGAGAACTAATTTTACTCTGCATTGCTTGGTGTTCACTCAGATAGAACAAACGTAATTCATTCTCTAGCTCAAGATAATAAAACTCATGTGAACCTGGTTACAGATAGCTTAATACATATTGGAAAATAATGATAAATAGTTTGTAGATTCATAGATTCCAAGGGACCATTGTGATCATCTAGTCTGACCTCCTGGCTAACATAAGCATAGAACTTCCCCAAAATAATTCCTAGAGCAGATCTTTTAGAAAAACATCCTATCTTGATTTAAAAATTGTCAGTGATGGAGAATCCACCACGACCCTTGGTATGTTGTTCCAGTAGTTAACTACCCTCACCGCCATAAATGTATGCCTTATGTCCAGTCTGTATTTGTCTAGCTTCAACTTCCAGCGATTGGATTGTTTTATACATTTATCTACTAGATTGAAAAACACATTACTCAATATTTGTTCCCCATGTAGATACTTACAGAGTATCTGGGTAATGGGGGAAATAAGTAAAGTAAATGAACATTTAAAAATAAAGGAAATGGTAATGAACTAATCCTCTCATTACTGTGTACTGAAGTTTTAGGTTTCATTTTCCCTTCTGTTAAATTTAGACGGTTGTAAAAACACATTCCTAAGATATCAGTAAGGACCTGTATGGAAATATTATCAAGGAAGGAAAAGTATATGTGTTAAGCATCTGATTTGTTGTACCTGACTGTAAAAGCTGCTACTTAAAAGTAGAAGGGGAAACAAAATTAGAGGCTTTGAAGGATGGTGCTATTGTGAAACATGAATTATGTAGAGAGAGAATTTTTTTTATCATGCTGGTCAGTGTCCCAAAAGGGAGCGTTTGAAAAGTTTTACTGATCTGCTAACTAAACCTGTGGGTAACAATACTTCAGCAGTTAATATTTCCCAGATCACCAGAATAAGATTAATTCTTATTGGGTCTGATTCAAAGTTCTTTGAAGTCAGTGGGAGTCTTTCCGTTGACTTCAGTGGACTTTGGATCAGGTCCTGCATCTTTTATTTCACTGAAAAATGTGAAATCATATTTTTCATTAGTATAGAGCAGTGGTGGGCAACCTGCTGCCGCAGGCCACATGCAGCCCATCAGAGTAATGTCCCTTTGGCCCGCGCCACTTCCTGCAACTCCCATTGGCCAGAAATGGCAAACTGTGGCCACTGGGAGCTCCGGACAGCTGTGCATGCGGATGGTCAATGTAAACTCTGTCTCATGGCCCACCAGCAGATTACCCTGACGGGCCACAGGTTGCCCACCACTGGTATAGTCTTATCATCTACCCCAGGCAGTTTGCAAAATGTTGCTCCACAATTGACGTCCATGACCACATTCGTCCATCAAGGTGCGATTTTTTTCTTGTCTGCATACTGCTCTGAGACTTAATACAACAAAGCTTTTAGATCAGTGTTTTTTTTTCCAGTTTCTGGATTGTCATGCAGCTATAGCAGTGGATTTTTAAGCCTTTGTGGAAAGAAACATTGAGTTGGTGAAGATCAAGTTTTAATAAGTTTGATATACATGAAGATTTGAAGTCTGTGCAAGAAAAGAGTAGATGCAAAAGAATGTGCAGAGCGAAAAGGTGAGCAACACAAATACCAAATTCTGCACAAGTGGCAAATGACAGTGCAAACAAAGACACACGCCTTTCTTCAGGATGGATAATGCAAGCTGACTTCTTTCTCCCTCAGTTTCATCTTTAGGATATTCATTGACAGGCATTGCTGAAGCTAAGACAGAAGTGGTAACCTTTTAGTGTGGGGGCTGATTTCATATTTTGGAAGCTGCCTCTGGTGTCCCGGTTACTGCTTCTCCTCCCCCGTGTCTCGCTAGCATGTCACATCACCTCATGCTGCTGACTCTTTGATTGCTTCATCCATTGTAGCTGTCCCTGCCCACTGCCTTTTGGTGTGAATCATGTAGTTATTTGTGGCTTTTGTGGGCTTTGTTTTGTTTTAGTTTCCTGCCTCTGTCTCTCTTAAAAAAGATTTGAATAATTTAGAGAGGGGAGAGCTGGTTTTCATATTCTGAAGCTCTTAATTTGCCTTTTCCTGGCTACTTTCATAGATAGCACTTTGCATTTTTTAAAAAAATATAGCACTAGGCAGCATTGTTTTGGCGCTCAATTTTGCTCTGCTGTTTCATTTGTCATTGGTCAAGCAACTGTACAACAGTAAAGGTAATGCGGTTTCTTCTTCAGAAGAGCTGACACTTCATTGTCATATATAGTGGTGATACCTGGGTTTCTGAAGATGGTTGTTTTACTGGACTGTGTGCTTTTACATTTGAATGACTCCCTGAGCATAACTCTGTTTAACTCCTCTTTGCCTTTTCTCTTCTATCCCCCGTCTTCTTTGAAACTTCAGTTGGCATACCTGATTTCAGGAGAAACTTGGGATCAAGTAACAAAATGCATTACACTGAGAGCGCTGTGGAAGCTATGATTTGAAGCGAGAAACTATTTCTCAGTATTATCCTTACACACAGGTGTGTAATGTAAGTGATATGGCTCCATGATTTGAGTGCAGTCTGGACTGCTTACATCAGCAGAGAATTGGGCCCGTGATCTCTAGGAATCAGAAGCACCAATGCATACTGGCTTGCATTAGTGAGTCTTTTACTGACCATTTAATAAAGGGCCATAGTTGTCACAGGAACAGGCATACCCTATCCTCAGGTCTCCAGACATAAGCATTGCATTTTAAACCCAAAAGAGCAGAAAGGGGTTTCAAAAGTTTTCCCCACTAAAATGTGAGAGACCCAGTAGTCTGAATAACTCATTTATGTGTAGTACTGTTGACATATGTTTGTTAAAATTGTGGAAGAAAATCAGAAGTTTTTGTGTTCGATACAAGAGGCTCCAATTTGTCTATTGTTTTCTCTTAGCAACAATGTCCATCTAGTAAATATCCCCTTTGGCTTTCAGAGCAGCTAAAAACTAACTTTTAAAATTTCATAAATACAGTTTGCAAAAGAATATTTGGCTGGGAAGAATATTTGCATTGTCTGGTTCAAATGCCATTTAATTTGATGAGTGGTAGCAAATAGTACCATCGAATGCACTTGTTCAGACAGTTTATCTTTAATGAGACTGGTAACCTTAGTCCAGTTCTTGCTGGAGAGCTGTCCACATCAAGAAAACTACCACTGCAACTCTCACTAATTTGCCCTGTTGCTGGGAGCCTCTCCTAGAGATATCAAGGATCGAATGGGCTTGGAGACTATAGTGTCCCCAGAATATAAGAAGTGTATTTGAGAAAGATATCATTCCTCTGCTCATGCTGTGCCTGTTGAGTGAATAGATGTCTTCAGTTTTCAGTATTTAACACCTTTTCATAAGCATGAATTCCCGTTAAAAGATAGAAATAAAAATATTCAAAACAAAACACGAGGAGCCAGAAAGGTTTGAGAGAAAGATATGAGGGCATGGTTATTCTCTCTAGTCTGTACTTATTATGGCCCTATCAATGTAGTTTCTGAACGTTTCACAGTATTAATGGATTTTATCCTTACAACATCTCTGTGAGGTGGGGAAGTATTACCCCCACTTCCCAGATGGGGAATTGAGGCACAAGGTAGATTAAGTGACTTGCCCAAGGTCCCACAGGAAGTCTCTGGCTGAGCCAGGATTTGAACCTACATTTCCTGAGTCTAAGTCCAGGGCCAGTGTGTCGTCCACTAGATCATCTGCCAACTTTCCTGAAGGTCAGTTTCATTAGAGGGCAGTCGTTTTCAAGTTGCTTTATCGTTTCAGCTTTCCTGTTCTGGCTTCCTATAGCAAGTGGTTCCATCTCACAGGCACTATGATGCTCCAATATGCTTTGGTTAAATCAAAATTTCAGTGTCCATGTCAACACTGAAGAATAATAGTTTTGGGGCAGGGGGCTTTGCATGGCCATTTGTGTAGCAGAAACTGTGCTATGTGGAGGTTTTCACCAGTGGAACAGTGATTTCAGGAATTTGGCTGGGGACTGACATAGATTTAAATCCAGCCATACAACTGATTTGAGAGTAGACTGAAGAGGTAGTAATTGGTGCTTAGTTTTCCTTTCACAGTCCAATTAGAAAAAATTTTAGATTTAAAAGGGAGGAGATGGTATGGATTAAACAATTTTTACTAGTAGTAAATGTAAAGGTTCATGTTGATCAGATTGTGGTGATGTCTCTAAGTCATAATCTTTTATATCAATTTTTCCAGAGTAATAGACATGTATGTTTAAAAGGGCTTTGGGTTTCTCAGCCAGAAGGCATTAAGCAAAATATGACTAGTTGGTTTAAATGCTGTGTTCTTTGTAGTTCCGTAAACCTAATGCAACTCTGATGGCACTTCAGGAATTGAATGAATCCATTATGTAAAAGGCATGATCTTGGGTGGATTAATGGCTCTTTTATGGGCATTTCCAAGTAATGTGGGTGGCACCTTTTTCAAAACATTTTGATTGATATAGTGAGATCAGTGAATGCAGTGTTCAGCCAAAATTCTGAGTAGGGCTTCCTTTGAATTTTCCACCCCACCCTCTGCCCGCATCAGTTGTTTATAAAGGTCAGATTTAAATACTTTGCTTGCCTCTTCCCAGCTGAGTGTGTGTGTGTGTGCACACACACGTGGAAATTTAGGGCACAACTCTGAAAGGTGCTGTGCACTTCCTGCAAGACCTCTGTGCTTCTTCATCTCTCACTCATGAGAATCAAAAGAGTTGATTAGGATTAGGCCCTTAGTTGAGAGGATGGTTTGGGGATGATTTTGTTTACAGTGCTGGAACTGTTAGCTGCTTGAATGTGACTATCACAATGTAAGCAAAATGTATTCTAAACTTTAGTCTGAAGAAAGAATTAATTGCAAAATAGAGAAATGGCTGATGGGGCGGGGGGAAGGCAAATGGGATTTTGGAAATGGACACTTGCAACAGTAATTCTCCCCTTTTCTTTGTTGCTTTATGCTATATTATGACAGTAATGGCAAGCTTCTTATCTTTTAAATAGCTTTCTCTGAGATCACTAACTTTCTAATCAGGAGCTCTTCTGTATTTTCTTATTTTAGAACTACTCTCAATTAGAATTAACCATTCTATTTATAGTCCAGTGTGCCAAAATTATCATCTCCTTTTTTCAGGCTTAATGAAATCAAGTGACTGAGATTCCTTGTTTGTAGTGCCTGCATTTGAGTGTATAGGAGCATGGAGAAAACAAATGAACAGGAAACAAAATTATATTGTTATTTTAGCCAACCAGGAGTACTAGACTTGCAAATGATGAATACCCAGCTGGTTCAACTGAAAAGTCTTTATACCTTAACTAAAGTTCTAATCCATTTTGAGACTGGGTTAACAATACATTCAGTGCCAAAATTCCTAAAGGATCAAAAGGCTTTTTTTGCTGTATTGGATCATTCCTGCAAATAATTTGATCACTGATATCACTCTGTGTTCAGATCTGGAGATGTAATTGGAATTGTTCAGTTTGAATGTGTGCAAATACTGAACTTCAGTAGTAAAATCACCTGGTCTGTGTTTCCCTTTCACTGTCTTTGTCAGTAGAGTACTGTAGTGAAACTCTTACAATGTGTATGGACACAATAGGAATACAGTACACTTATATTTAATCAAGACTTCCACCTATCGGCAGAGTGACTTGAAACAGCATATAATTAATAGAAATGGCTAGAGAATTTGTAGATCAGTTTTCTGACTTTTGGAAAACTTGCTACCGTGAGAGAGAGAGAGAGAGAGAGAGAATGCACATCTGGTGGTATTGGAGTAAAAGAGGATAACCTTCTTGTATTTTTTTTTTGTTTGGTATTTATCTGTAGTTAATAAAGATTATAATAGGTTAACTGAACAGATAGTAGGTCTTGTTGGGAGAAAATCAAAGGAGATAAAATACTGATAAAAAATTCAGAAGTAGTTACAGGATTGTAAAATCTGCTGTATTGCTAGTTCATCAGTATCCCCGCTGTGTAGGTATAAATACACACATGTTATTCTCGTAAGTGGCACATGGGCATAGTCCAAAATGCACAGTTAAAATAATACTATCCACATATTATTGTAAAACTCCACTATTTGCTGCACAGCAGGTACTTTTCTAGCAAAGAGACAATGTCTTACTGCCACATAAAGTTCAATTCAAAGTCAACAAGACCAAATGCCATCTTCGCAAGCTACCTAATTGTGTGTGTGACAGGTCAGACCAAAAAAAAGGCATGTTGATGGATTTTATAACCTAAAAGCCTGCCTCTATCTGGGGTTTTTTATCAGTTCACCCACCCACCCACACCCACACCCACACCCACACCCACACACACACACACTACAATATATATCCAGATATCAGACAAAGTTTGGGTATTTGTCAGAGGAGGCTGACTCAAAATCCCTTAATGAAGCAAAAGCATTATACAAACAAACAAGGAAGTAGCTTTTCAGGAAGGAGCCATCAGCACAGAATGCTTTCTCCCAGGTCTCTCTCTCTTTTAGGAATGGCAGAGCTTATACACTGCTTTATTTCCCAGCATGCTTTTGCCCAGCCCAGGACTAGAACATGACTGCTAGGAGAAAAGAACACTTCCTAACAGCCCTGCTCCCCTGGATCTGAGAGAGCTGAGCTGGCTTTGCTCACTCTCGCTGTGAGGTGTTTCAGCTCATGGAACACCAGGCCTAAAACCAGTCAGCAGAATGGGGTGGGATTTTGGTCTTTTTAACTAGCCCCAGACTGCTTCCTAGCAACCACGTGCTGCCCCTCAGTGACCACATCCCCTGTCCCGCAGGTATTTAAGGACCGGTCTACACTACGGGGGAAAATCGATCTTAGATATGCAACTTCAGCTACGTGAATAACGTAGCTGAAGTCGAAGTATCTAAGATCGAATTACTCACCGTCCTCATGGCACGGGATCGATGTCCACGGCTCCCCTGTTGATGCCGCAACTCCATTCGGGTTGGTGGAGTTCCGGAATCGATATAAGCGCGTTCGGGGATCGATATATCGCGTCTAGATGAGACGTGATATATCGATCCCCGAGCAATCGATTGCTACCCGCCGATATGGCGGGTAGTGAAGACGTAGCCTAAGACGCAAACCTGGAATGACTGTGTGCTGGTCTAGGAGGATTCCCTCACAGCCTGAAAGGCCTAAACACCCCCTTGCAGTGATTTCCACATGTGAGGAACTTCTTCTGAAAACACCTTTCTGAATGTCCTAAACAGTTCTTCTTTACCAACTTGTCAATATGGCATGTAAATAGGCCTGAAGGAGATGACCTGGAAAGGTATTTGCCTTGTGATTGAAAACTCCCTCAGACTCTGATCATTTGCAGCAAAGGGAGTTTCATGATCCATTTTTTATTATTTTTATAGTAAGAAAAATCTCTCCATAAACTAAGGAAGTTGCCTTTTTGAGGGGATGATTTCTAGATACTGTATTATCCAAGTGTCAGTACTCAGTTCTATTAAATGGGTTTTAAAAGTAAGATAGTTGGCCATCAAATTTTTATGCCTGGCTTATCTTATCTTTCTCTGTGTTTGCTCGTTTGTCATTTTCACCATTTCTTTTTGGCAAGGATTTGCATTTCTTCAATCTTAACTTTCTTGTGCCATCCATACATAGTACATTTAGAGAGCTACATGGATGGCATCTCTGCTCTTGCCCTAGACTTATTTTATTTTTATATATTTGTTTTGGGCAGGATTCTAGTCAGCCAGTGGTAAATCTGTTAATGCATGGACAAGTACATGTGGGTTAGTTGCCTGTAGCCAGCATGGTTCTCTGATACGATTCACTCCTTGTTTTGCCAGTAGAATGGTTTCTGTTATTTTTTGGTGAGTGGGTAGCATATCCTCCCCTATTAAGTCTCTCTAACTTTACAATATTATGTTTTTGGATTTGTTTACATAGAAGGGAGGTGTCTTCCCCATGAATTTCACATTGCCTCTGATTTTTCTGGGGGGAATAAAAAGTTTCTTTGAGTAACTTCATGTGCTCTGTTTCAGTACATGTTACTATGGCAATGACTGCAGGGACTACAACATCCTTTCCCATGAGCAACCACACCCGGGAGAGAGTGACTGTGGCCAAACTTACACTGGAGAACTTCTACAGCAACCTAATTTTACAGCATGAAGAGAGAGAAACCAGGTACTGTGGCTGGATTCTCTCACACCTCTAACTTTTTATTTATACTGGCCTTGTGTGGTGTTTCTACAGACCAAGTATGTGCTTTAAAGTCATTTTAGTCCCTGCACCAAATTTTTCTTTAAAACTTTTATTGATTTCTAACCAAATTATTAACCATTTGAGGGGACAGTCTTTTGACGGTGTATATATATCTCAGCTCTAAGAGCTTGTTTTGGCTAGCATATTTGTTAAAATCTCTCACTGTTGCACTAGTTTTGGTGGTACTAATTGCAGAAGCACTAGTATAGACCAAACCAACTTCATTTTAACCTCTGTATCATCCATCCCTAGTTTCCAGCTACATCACAATGTAAAGCTACTGATTAAAGTGTCAAAATACCATGTTTCAATAAATGAAATATTTGTTTCTATTGTAACAGAAGTAGTTTTTTTTATTAAGGTTATACAACCAAAGAACAGGTTTTAATATCCTTTGAGCTCCTTCTTATTTAGTTGGTACTCTATTAATTGGGCCTCTCACTCCCAGTTGGGAGGATAGATTGTCCATTGAGGAGTTCTATTAAGGAGCTTCTACTGTATTTCTCAAAATGAGAAAAAGTCTTGATTTTTTTAACTAGAGAAGGGCTCAAAATGAAACCCTAGAACTTAACATCCTAGCACTCATTGTTCAAAATCTTTATTCCCATGTATGAGCCTTTTGAAGTGAATGGGACCGTACATGTGAGTAAAGTGATGAGGGTGAAAGTATCTAGGATTTGGACCATTAGATACCAATCCTGCAAATACTACGCACCTATATAAACTTACCCATGTGACCCATTGACTTCAACAGGTCTGGTCACATGTGAGTAAAGGCACAAGTGAGTATTTTCGTAAGTGTTTGCAGGACTGGGACTTTAGATGGCTCTTTGGGGCAAAGACTTTGTCATCTTTTATGTGAAATGCTATGCAGACATCGGGTGCTGTCAAAATATAATAACTGATATATGCTGACTGAGGCATATCATCATGTATGCCTTTGTATGGAGCTCCCCCTGTAGTCATTGGGAGCTCTGTGACTAGAGAGCTGACAGACATAGGTACATGGTGTTCTCTTTAAACAATAGTTCAAATCCCTTGTTTTTATACAGGATATCTTTTCCAAGAAATGGGTTCATTGAGAGCTCCTAAAATTGCAAATTTTTAATATTATGCTTCCATTCTCCAGTTTGTGTCAAGGATAAGGAGGGGAGATCTGTGAAATAAAGGAATTTTTGTACTGTCTGATATATTTTTCTTTTCTTCTTTTCTTTTCTTTTAAATGTGTAATTGTATGTCTACTTGTGCAGGCAGAAAAAGCTAGAAGTGGCCATGGAAGAAGAAGGCCTGGCAGATGAAGAGGTAATACCAATTGAAATACATTTGAAGGCTTTATCTTTCATGGTTACTGTTCAAAGCTGGTGTTCGATGAGTATACGGTTGGCTGTTAACAGTCTTATTATCCAACATGATTTTTTATTTATTATATAAGTTTTGCTGTTGTAAACAAACAGCATATTTTAGTGTGTAGCCATTAATAAGCTTTAATTTTTTTTAATCAAAAAAAAGTTGCTCACACCCCTGTTCAGTTCTTATAATTCAATCTGACAGAGCCACCCAAGAAGAATGTAACATAACGCTTGTTTTTCGGAGTACAAATCTGTTTGAAATTCAGTTAGGAGTTGGGAAGGAAAGAAAAAAGGGCCAGAAACACTTGGATGATACAGGCAGAAGACAAAATACACAGAAGAGAGGATCTAGGTTATAGGCCCTGATTCAGCAAGGTTTTTAACTATGTACCCAACTTCAAGCATGTGACTAATTCCACTGAAGTCAATGGGAGTTGCACATACTCACCTGAAGGCTGAATTTGCCACAGTGGCTTTATATTTTCACTGAACCAAACCTTTGTTTTTTAAAACACTGGGGGCCTAGCTTTTCCTTCCTTTACATCAGCTTTATAGCAGTAAAGGAGTTAAACCTGCTTCACAGCAATGTAAGTTGGAAGAGAATCACACCCACTGGATCTTTCAACATTTCCTCCATTAAATTGCCTTGCTGTGGTCATTCACATAATTGTTTCTTGTATTGGACTTTATGTGATGCAATAAGAATACAATAAAATCTACCTCAAATAGTTCTTGAATTGGTGCATTTAACATAACACCTGTCTTTGATGAGAGAGAGTAGAGAGCAAGTGAGCATGTAATGCCATCTTGTGGCTTTAAATGATAATAAAAATATAATATAAAAATTTTATTACTGACTCATTGCCTGACCCTCATAAGTCTCAGCACCTTTAAACTCATGTTAACATCATTGGAAGGTGAGGTGCTCAGCATCTCTCAGAATGAAGCCCTTTGACACTTTCATATATTAAAATATATTGGGACTTGCAATGACTGTCCAGTTGCCTGCTTAATATTGATCTCTGCTGCCCAGCAGGCTACCCATTGCTGCCTTTTGCCTTTTTCTCCCCCTGTCCAAGTCATGGAACCTGTACTTTTGCTTTTCTTGACCTTTCCCACCTGCCCAGCCCCCAAAGTAGAATTGTCTTCTGGGCCAGTGGATTTTACCCAATGGCATCTGTAGCAGATTTCAACCTCTTGTGTGTGAATGGTCAAGTTTTTGAAGACTCACTGGAAAAAAACACTTTGAAATGCCATCAGCTGGTACCTGTCCTCCTACTCACACCCAACCTCAAGAGTTGTAATTGGGTTTATTTAGGTCATTGTACAGTGGTTTGTACTTTAAGCAAAGTCTCTTTCCTCTCTCTCATGTATAGTGGAAACCAGTAACTAAGCTTCCCCTCAGACTTGTCTAATTTTTTTTTTTAACTGTCTCTCTTTACTCAAGTAGCACAAAAAACACACAATGGGGCTGGAGTACAGGTACAGTAAGAGCTGGGCAAGTCCTGTGGAAGATTTTGAAAATATTTTCTGTCCTGAATCCGGATGAAAAGTTGAAATCTCAAATATTTTTGTAAACTGAAAATAAAAAAAAAAAAAAATTGTTTTCGGCCAATTGAAATATGTTTTCTTTATTTCAAAATGTTTTGTTTCAATTTCAACTATTTAATTTTTGTTTTTATAATTAGTTTGTATTGCAAATAAGAAAAAATCCTTTTGAACAGGGAAACCAGAATTTTCCATTTTTAAGATGATGAAATAAAAATTTTCAAGTAAAACAACAAAACCAAAACCATTTTAACAGACCTTTTCCTGCAAAAAGTATTGGTTTTGATGAATCAATACTTTCTGACCAAAAAAATTTCATTGAAAAATTCCTCACCATCTCTATAATTGTTCATGAAATACCAATGTTATTGTCGTAAACATGGAGAACTGAAGCTGGTGGGGGTTTTTTTTTTTGTTGTTTTCTTTTTTTTGTGTGGAAGCCAATCTCTAAGTACTAGGATGAGTTCTTCCTGGGGGGGACAGAATATTCATGCCTGCTTTTTGTGGGGTTTCTTGCACCTTCCTCTGAAGCATCTGGTGCAAGTCATGTGAGAGACAGAATATTGGACTAGATAGACCAGAGATCTGTGGTGAATTATATTTTCTGTGGTCTAAAACTTTCTTTTTCTAAAATATAGTTTTATGTATTCAAAATATTTTCAGTTATGTATGTTACTTAACTTACAATAAACTTTGTAATTATCACGTGATATGTTTCCATAGAAAAAACTACGTCGGTCACAGCATGCACGCAAAGAAACAGAATTCCTGCGACTGAAGAGGACTAGGCTTGGCTTAGATGACTTTGAATCGCTAAAAGTTATAGGAAGAGGAGCATTTGGGGAAGTATGTGTCCTGTTTGCTTCTAAGTGGGTTAAGCTAAATCAGAAAAAGTTATATTTATTCTGGAATAAGAGTGTCCACATAGGGAATTATTCCAGAATAGCTATTTCAGAAAATTTGCAAGTGTAGACCAGCCCTTAAGATTTTACTTTAAAAATTAGCATCCTTGATCTAAAGAACATGATATTTGATTTGACTATGAATTTGTCAAAATACTGATCATCTCAAAGAGAGATCTAAAATCTATTGATCACTGAAGTTAAAAAGACAACTTCTGATTTGGTGTAAAAGTGCATAATATGGATTATGTCATGTTTGTTTCTTTTTTGTGTCTTCCTGATTTTAAAATCAAATGCATCTTTTAAATGCCAACAATTTTCAATCCTCCAAGATATTACAATTAACAACTTTGTGAGGTATATTAGAATTATGGTTTTCTATTTAATTTTAGGTACGCCTCGTCCAGAAGAAAGATACGGGTCATATTTATGCAATGAAGATATTGAGAAAAGCTGATATGCTGGAAAAAGAGCAGGTTTGTGGAATGGAATGCTCCTAGGTTTATAGTAAATACCTTTTGTGTTTCTGTTGCTTATACTAGGAAATTAATGAGATTATAAATTATTTGGGACAGGAACCATCAGTTTGTCCTGTGTTTGTTCTGCACCTAACACAGTGGGCTCCTAGTCTATGACTAGTGCTCCTAATACAAATAATAATAATAATAATAATAAAGGTTAGAAAATAAGGTAGTGTAATGGCGTTTTGAAAAGTGTTGTATTTATAAGCTCCTGGGGGCAGGGACAATGCCCTTTTTCTTCAGTTTTTATAGTACAGATAGGACCCTTCATTTTCAATTTTTTTTTTATTTAATTTTTCCTGGGAATTTATCAGTATTTATTACCACAACAACAAAAACAGATGAAAATCAGTGCAAAAAAGTATTAATAATTTTTCAGGGTAAATATCAGGTTTTATTTTGGTGGACGGAAAGACGGGAGAAAAAAGGTATTCAGTAGATTAATGCTTTGAATTCCGTATAGTGCAGAACTAAAACAGAACTCAAAACACAATGTTATCTCTGAGTTTAAGAAAACAATATATCTCTAGTCCCCAAATAAAATTCTTTATTCAAATAAACAGTTTACTGTTGTAGACTTAGAACTATTAGCCTATAAATATTTACATTTTAATAATTGGGCCATACCATTTGCAACACATACACTCAACTTCTTCCTTTTCTCCTACTTATTTAAAACTTTAAAAAAATTAATCACAGTTAAAAAAAATTAATTGCCATTAATCACAGTTTTAATCGCACTGTTAAACAATAGAATACCAATTGAAATTTAGCAAATATTTTTGAATTTTTTTCTACATTTTTAAAATGAATTGATTTCAGTTATAACACAGAATACAAAGTGTACAGTGGTCACTTTATATTACTTTTGATTGCAAATATTTGCACTGTAAACAAACAAAAGGAATAATGTTGTTCAATTCACCTCAGACAAGTACTGTAGTGCAGTCTCTTTATCATGAAAGTGCAACTTACAAATGTAGGGGTTTTTTTTGTTCGTTACATAACTGCATTCCATAACAAAACAATGCAACCTTTAGAGCCTACAAGTCCACTCAGACTACTACTTTCAGCCAATCACTAAGAGAAACAAGTTTGTTTACATTTACGGGAGATAATGCTGCCCTGCTTCTTATTTACAATGTCCCCTGAAAGTGAAAACAGGCGTTCGCATGGCACTTTTGTAGTCAGCATTGTGAGGTACTTACGTGCCAGATATGCTAAACATTCATATGCCTCTTCAAGCTTCGACCACCATTCCAGAGGACATGCTTCCATGCTGATGATGCTTGTTTAAAAAAAAAAAAAGGTGTTAATTAAATTTGTGACTGAACTCCTTGGAGGAGAATTGTATGTCTTCTCCTCCATGGTTTTATCCGCATTCTGACATCTATTTTGTGTTATGGTAGTCTCTGACGACGACCCAGCATATGTTGTTTGATTTAAGAGCATTTTCGCTGCAGATTTGACAAAACATAGACCAGGTTCCAATATCAGGTTTCTAAAGATAGCTACAGCACTCAACCAAAGATTTAAGAATCTGAAATGCCTTCCAAAATCTGAGAGGGACTAGGTATGGAGCATGTTTTCTGAAGTCTTAAAAGAGCAACACTCTGATACAGAAACTACAGAACCTGAACCACCAAAAAAGAAAATCAACCTTCAATTGGTGGCATCTGACTCAGATGATGAAAATGAACATGTGTCGGTCTGCACTGCTTTAGATCCTTATCAAGCAGAATCCATCGTCAGCATGTCCTCTGGAATGGTGGTTGAAGCATGAAGGGACATAAGAATCTTTAGCACATCTGGTATGTAAATATCTTGCAACACCGGCTATAACAATGCCATGCAAATGCCTGTTCTCACTTTCAGGTGACATTGTAAACAAGAGGAAGATAGGATTATCTCCTGCAAATGTAAACAAACTTGTTTGTCTGAGTGATTGGCTGAACAAGAAGTAGGACTGAGTGGACTCGTAGGCTCTAAAGTTTTATATTGTTTTATTTTTGAATGCAGTTATTTTTTGTACATAATTCTACCTCTGTAAGTTGAATTTTCATGATAAAGAGATTGCGTTACAATATTTGTATTAGGTGAATTGAAAAATATTATTTTTATTACAAATATTTATAATAAAAAATAAAGAAAAGTGAGCACTGTACACCTTGTATTCTGTGTTGTAATTGAAATCAATGTATTTGAAAATGTAGAAAACATCCAAAAATATTTACATAATTCTATTAGTGTTTAACAGCATGATTAATCATGCGATTAATCATGATTAATTTTTTTAATCACTTGACAGCCCTAGTTTAAACTGAAAAAGAAGGGTCTTAAGTACAGGGCATTCTGTCAGTACTCTATATGCAAGAGGTTTCTTGAAAAAAATTTTTTTGGCCCAAATTAAAAATTGAGATATGATTGTTAGACCCTCTGCTGGTCAAATGTTTTGTCCATCCCATTGTTTTAAACAGATGTTCCTTTGAATAGGTACATGACTGAAACATAACAATTATGTTTAATGCCAGAGGTTATGTCTACACTACAGCAAGAAGTGTAACTTCCGGCTCAGGTAGATATACCCACGCTAGCTCTGTCTGAGCTATTGTACTAAAAATAGCTATGACAGCACGGGTGGTGGCACATACTAGTATCCAAAGTACAGTCCCACCCTATCTCCTGGGTTATATACTCAGGCGGCTAACCTGTGCCACTGCCTGTGTAGATGCAACAACACTGCAATTTTTAGTGCTAGCTCTATCAAAGCAGGTGCAGGTACATCTGTCCAAGCCAGAAATTACATCCACAGCAACAGTATAAACATACTCACAGAAAGTAGGGAGCATACATTTGCTGAATGTTCCACTGCATAATGTGTTCTGTAGGAACAACACATTGAAGATAAATGCAATAAAATCTACAGCTGACACTGGGAGAGATCATCATGATTTGTTTCTAAACTAAGTTTAATTGTATGCAGTATCCTCATTCTGAAAAGGAGGGAGTGAGGAAAGAAATCTTTTTCAAGGTAGTAATATGGGATAGCTTAACTAGCGGTAGGCAAATAACTTAAAGTGAGTAGTCTGCTGTGGGGAGGTGACAGAATGAGGATTGTGAAGTCTACTGTCATCACAGAAATATTTCTGGCCAGTAGAGTTGGGCGGCAGGAGGAGTGTAAAAAAAATTGCATTAAAGTTCAGGTCTCTATTGCTTGATGAAAATAGCTCTGAAAGCTGGAAACGTAAGATTTCCTTCTACTTAATAATTTCTTGTATCTGATGCATGAAAAATCTTCAGCTGTCAGGGATTGTTGTTCAGCTCTTCATATTTCAATTTTTTTAAGAATTAGGAAATGCACAGTGCACAGTGGGATAAAGCGCTTAGCTGCATTATCCTTAAGTTCTAGTGACCCTCGCTGAGTTCCCATACCATATAGTCTTTCTGCACCAAGCCTCTTCTCTGCTGAAATGCTCCCCCTTTACAGCGCCACAGTTCTCCCAACTGACAGTGGTGCAGACAAAAATAATACATCAAGGTGCTTTTCCACCTGTACTACTCTGTAGACTGTTTTCAGATAAGAGTTCCAAAGCCTAGGATATTTCTCAGTGCATTTTGTGAACAGTTGACTAATATTTTTCAAAAGTTTTGCTAGTAAGTTGTATTCAGCCAATGGAATATCACTTGGGATATTTCACTGCAGCTCAGGCACTTGTATTTTACCTATATCTTCTGCCAGACAAACAGGCTCTGAAGTAAAAGCTGCTGAAACTGGCAGTACCAATGTATCTCTCATTTCTACAGATGTGGTTAATTTAGCAACCAACCCATTCTTATTAGAGAAGATTCATCCTCAACCATGCTATAAGGAACCTATTATTATACAAAACAGTTATCAGCTCACTTGGGATACATAAATGAGAGGTCTGATAATTTATAGTCAATAATAATACTCCACCCATCACTTACCTCTGTTTCATAATTTAAGACAAGATCCTACACTTGTACCGGGCTTTCACACTGACTTTCAAATTACATTCCAGACATTTGTAGGTATGGTGAAACCCCATTATAATGTGATAATTGCGGTCCAGAAATTCGATCGTGATAAATGCAGGGTCACGTTACAGCAGGGTTACAAAAATTTACCATTTCAAGTCGTTAAGTTTCTCTTGTGCAAAAAACGACTTGCATTTGCGAACTGCCCATAATGGTAACTGAAAGGGTATGGCAATAATTAGTGACAGCACAAGCTAATCAACCTATTAAACGAGCCAGAACCAGCCTGAGAATGGCTGGGTTTAGACTTTGAAAACCGGAGTTTTGGAACCTGGCAGACTGGGGCTGGAGCGGCTCTCGAGAGATCTGTACAAAGGCATTCAGCCGACTCTACAGCCTTATGCTTACTGTCCTAGGGAGACCTCAGTTCTGGAAGCAGGGGAGATCTCGCGATCTCTCTCCCTTTTTCTGCTTCCCTTCTCTTCCCACCTTCCTGTGTCTGTTGTATCATCTGCCTGATGGGCTAATTAGCCTCTTAGTTCTCCTCAGCCCATCAGTTAGGCACGGCTCTTCTTAATGAGATCTACTCTAGAGTAATTAATTAGTTACAGTGATCAGAGTGTTGGCTCAGCTGCTGTTGCCCAGCACCCTGACACAGGATTATAAAGTTTCTTCATCAGAGATCGTGAACAATGCAGTGATTGGTACAGTAACTAGAAATACAATTTAATATTAAAGTAATAATTGTCTTTGATATTAATGACCATTTGTTTATTATCTGTGCATGTAGGTGGCCCATATCAGAGCAGAAAGAGATATATTGGTCGAAGCGGATGGTGCTTGGGTGGTGAAAATGTTTTATAGTTTTCAGGATAAAAGGAATCTTTACCTGATCATGGAGTTCCTACCTGGAGGTAAAAAGCAAACCAATGAGTTCAGTGGCTAAAGTATCTATTCCTTTTTTATGTAGTTGATGACAAAAGCAATCTTAAATACTTGATGCTCATGGGATTTTTATGCTGTGTTAAGTTCCAGTGTGAGTGATATGCACATTCCTGCATATTTTTTTTGTGTCTTTAGAACATCTGTAATAATAGTTGTGGGTTTGGATTAAATCATTCCTGTAATCAGATGTTCTGCTGTTCTCTACTTATGCCACCAACTGTGAAAGTGGCTATTACTGAAAACAATTACTGTGTGGTATATCTTAGGAGATACGTAATTCAATTAGGGTGAACAGACAGCAAATGTGAAAAATCAGGACAGGGGGTGGGGGTAATAGACCCCAAAATCAGGACTGTCCCTATAAAATCAGGACATCTGGTAACCCTAAATTCAAGTGACTCCACTTCACTGAGTACCCTACTTAAAAATCCAGTTAATAATTTTCAGCTGGTTCCTGCTAGGTCCAATTTGCCAAACAGGCTTTGAAGCAGAGTAACAATGGGTCTATTGGGCTAGCAGTTCCTTGGAGGATTGGCTTTGCAGCTGAAACATGCAGAAGCCAATTGTAGGATTCTAATGGAATCTACTGCTATTTCCAGTAGGACTATCCTTGGTAATTAAAATGCACTGGTCTTTCTAATGTGTTTTTCTCTGTGGGTAGGTGATATGATGACCTTACTTATGAAGAAAGACACTTTAACAGAAGAGGAAACACAATTTTACATTTCTGAAACTGTGCTGGCCATAGATGCCATTCATCAGCTGGGATTCATCCATAGAGATATTAAACCAGATAACCTCTTGCTGGATGCCAAGGCATGTGACTTGTTTGTAAACTATTTAAGTTTAAGCTTCTACTGTCTGACGCCAATCTCCCTTACACTAGTGTTAATCAGAAATAACTCCATTGGAGCCATTAGCATTACACTAGTGTTTAAACTGGAGGGAGTGAAGTTAGAATCTGCCTCCCGTATTTTATGTTGTAGAACATCTATACAATTAGCATAGCAAAAGTAGCAATACATTGTTGTAAACATTTTCAGTAAAGTAAAATCGGGATCTTCTTAAATGCTAGAAAAGACCCATCCACAATGTCCAATGTACGTGCAGACTGTAGCCTCAGGCTAAAACCACATTCACATACATTAATTGATGTTGCAGTCTGAGACTTTAAGAAAAGCATAAAGTACAAAATATACTGACAATGCTACAGAAATGTACAGTTTTTCTTTTAAATGATCATTGTAACTTTTGATGCAATTATCTCATTTGGCTTTTTCTCTGTTAACTGATCAGAAGGGAGATTTACTGGTTAGAGCAAGATTTTGAGAGCTAGGAAACTAAACTGGTCTGTTACCTTAAGTGAGTCTGTTGACCACCTCAGATCTTTCTAAATCCATCTATAAAACTGGATTAAAACACAATATCAAAATTGTTTAAGTATATTTCATCCTAACTGAGACTTCCTAGTAAACAATATTGTACTTTTCCATTCTTTTCCCTTCTAACCCCACGCATCAAATAAACAAAACTCCTTCATTCTTTGGAATAATTAAGCATACTTCATTCATTACAAAAAAGACGCAGTGATTCCCCTGCTCAGAAAAATCATTCTTTCTTGGTGTATAAAGATTCAGTCCTTATAATGCCTTCTAGATAAATAATGCTGCACAAATCTGCAGTTGACACATTTCTGAAGCAAGCAGGTAATGTTGTTAAAACGTATTTCCCCCTCTAACACTCAACTTTCCCAACAATGTTTGTATCTTCTCTGATTCTGTAGGGTCACGTGAAGCTATCTGATTTTGGACTGTGCACTGGTTTAAAGAAAGCTCACCGAACTGAATTCTACAGGAACCTTACACACAATCCGCCAAGTGACTTTTGTAAGTATAAAGGTGTTCTAGTTAAAGTGTTAAGCGGCTTAAGGCTGTAGCCATTCTACACTGTAATTGTAAGCCTGTTAGGTTTCACAGAATAAGCAAGACTGGGTTGGGTTGCGTTGGTTTTTTTTGAATGGGAGAACAGTACACCGAATACTAGCAATTAGAGGAAGAAGATGATGTTGGTGATTCTGTTGGTGACACTTTTTTCTCTGAATCTGAATTAAACCCATTCCCCATAATGTTAGAGGACCATGTGCTGCTGGAAATATTCTTCCAACTGATGAGGACATTCTAGCTGAGATCAATAATGATCTCATGAAACTTTTCATAATGGTAAGGGTGTCATCCTATTTGCCATGGTCACATTTCAACGGTAGGTTACTAATTACATGCTACTGATCTAAATTCCCTCTGTGGTTTAATTCAGATTCCTTGTTCTTGACTTCCAGCTTTGCTCTGCAATGGCTGCCATGGTCAGAAGTGCCTGTATTTTATTGGTGGAAGGGGTAATCAGTGTATATACATTACCAGGCCTATCATAAAGGTGTTGAGCTTCAGTTAGTGTTGGTAAAACGTTAAGAAATCCTTGGATCATTGTATCAAATATCATTATTGTTACTGTTGCACTTTAAACATTCCCCATCCTGGCAGCTTAGAATTGTTTGACATAACCTCCTTTTTCCCTCTCCAATTCTACCAAAAAAATAAAAATCTGTAATAGAACATTTTAAAGGTACAAAAAGATTATTGTGTAAAAACCATATGTAATCAAACAGGCTGATTTTTTTTCTTTTTTGTACTCCTTCACAAATCTTTTAATGTCTAATAACTCTGTTTTGTAAATAAGCATTTCAGAATATGAACTCAAAGAGAAAAGCAGAAACATGGAAGAAGAACAGACGACAGCTGGTGAGTCACTTCACAGTGGAACCTAGTTAAATTTTGTAGAAATAAAGTTGTCTGCACATACCTCTTTGTAAAGACAAACATGAGACAAATTTAAAAAATCTGCATTAATGTTCAAATTGCTGCCTTAAAATCTCAAAGGCCCAGATCACGCAAACATGAATGTACTTAACGTTGTGTGAGTAGCTCCACTGTAGTCAAGAGGCAGTGTGGTTTAGTGGTTAAGGCACCAAATTCAGTCACAAGACCTGAGAGCAGATCTTCAGTTGATATAAATGTTCATGGCATGGAGCCATGGAAACTTATACAGATCTGCCACTTTGAGCACTTATTCTTGGCTCTGCCACTGGACCTGCTGTCAAGTCAGTTCACTACTTTGTGCTTTTGTTTCCCCTCCCACCTTTCATTTGTCTTGTCATTTAGACTGGAAACTCTTCAGAGCAGGGATTGCCTCTTACATATGTTTGTATATTACCTTGCATAGTGGGGCCCCCCTCTCAGTTGGGTTCTCTAAGTGCTATCATCATACACAGAATTAATGCTAATAGCAAGTGTTTGCATGATCAGTGCCTAAGTGAGGCCATTCAAAAACAGTCCAACAGCAAAGGTAACTCAACCACTTAGTTCATTCAATTATATGAACTCAGTTGTACGCTTTGTAAATCACAAACTCTAATATATTAAACTCATAACATAATAACACAAGTATGTCTCTGCTGTATTTGAAAATATTAATAAATATTTATAAATAGAAAAAATAATAAACATTGTATGTGTCCAGTACAGCCAGGCAAACATTGCTTTCTGACTCTTAACTTTGGCATTTCTTGACTTGATAAAATTTACCTTAGAGGTTGAGGTGGTTTAAAAAATCTGAAACATCTGTTTTTCAAAACATCTATTTACTTGTGTGTTTTATAATTTTATAGGTTGTTGTGTCTTCACTGCAGGGTTAACTTGGGTGATTGGCAGTTGGGTGTGAGTCCCTGGGTGGGTCTAGTTTGGGTGTGAGCAGCCAAACCATAAAGCCATACTTGAGCAGGTCCACTTGACTGAGTCAACACTGGCACTGCACTCGCTTGTGTGAGGCACTAGGACTTCTGAGATCTCATCCCATGATTCTTAGCACTGCAGTAAAATGAGACGCTCTCTGATTGTTTCCTAGTGAATTGTAGGAGAACTTGTCGTCTATCTTTCTGGGCATGGAGGGGGATCTGTGGAAAGGCATCGGAGAAGTATCAGCAGTTGAGTGATTGAGCCTGCGTCCTAGGCAGGTTACCAGCCTGAGTGTAATTAGCATTTGGGCTTTAAGTAGAGATGAGTGAAATTCAAACTTTCCTTCTGTCAGGAAATTCCTGACCAGCTCTAGCTTTAACCTGTACCCCAGGATAGGCCAGTGAGCCCGGGTACAAAGTACACCTCACTTTTTTTGTGTGTAAATGGAAGCCACGTTAGGGGAAACACCGAAATAAGAGTCTGAGTTAATTCTGCAGTGCAGACACGCTCATATAGAGAACAGTTTGTTAGTGTTTCAGGAGAGTTAGATGTTGAATGTACACTTTTTCTGACTACTTTTGTAATTTACTAGTAACACAGTAGGCTAAAATGTATAAAGAAATGTGATCTAAGGAATCATTGATATTTCAGTCTGTATGTACTATACGTGCTATGGGCTCTTCATGCTTGGGGGTGGGGGTGGCAGTCTAACTTCACAGTTATTTTTGGTTCTGTGCTTGTGTATCTAAATAAACAGTCTCTTTTGGGTTTTATGTATTATGACTTATCAAATTACTTATCCTTTTTCTACTAAATAGCAGTACTCTATCTATTAATTCCAGTAAGTTTTTTTTCTTCACAGAACTTTAAAATGGTGAGCGTATAACCCATATACAGAGCCCACCCAACCCCTACTTTTTTGTTTTGTTTTGTTTTCCAGGCATACTCTACTGTTGGGACCCCAGATTATATTGCTCCAGAAGTATTTATGCAGACTGGGTACAACAAGTTGTGTGACTGGTGGTCTTTGGGAGTGATTATGTATGAAATGCTAATAGGTATGTTGTTATTACCAACCCTGAGATCGATTTTAGGGTCAAAAGGGACCATTAGATGACTAAGTCTGACCTACTGTATAACACAAGGCATAGAATTTCATCTAGTAACTTTTTTTTACTGAGCCCAACAATTTGTGCTCAACTAAGTAGCTCTTCCAGAAGGGCATCCACTCTTAATTTGAAGACATTAACCTTAGTAGTTTTGTCCAGTATTTGATCACCCTCGCTGTTAAAAATTGTTACAGATTCAGTCCCCTTAACTTTTAATATTACAATTTCAAAAGTATTTTGTAATTTTCAAGGAGAGAATTTTTTTAGTTGACATTGCCATGCAGAAATTTGAGGGAGAGGTAGCAAAATAGTTTTGTTTTATGTCATACTGGGCCTAGGTACACTTTTCTAATGTTGGAAAAGCTCATTAAGCTTTTTTCCGTTTCTGTAGGGTATCCACCTTTCTGCTCTGAAACGCCACAAGAAACATATAGGAAAGTTATGAACTGGAAAGAAACGTTGGTGTTTCCCCCAGAGGTGCCCATTTCAGAAAAAGCAAAGGACTTAATTCTGAGGTTAGTAACTAAAACTTTTGTGGCCATTCAGACCCATAGACATGATCCTCTTCCATTACGTTCATTTTCCAGTGTGTGGAGAAACTCATTTCTGCAGGATGGAAAGGTGCTGAACTCATCTCCTTCTCCCCATATAACCATTTCTGGAGGTCTTTTGTGACAAGCACCATAAAAATTATTAATAATAGTCCACAGTTATCTGAGAGAAATTTATTCAATCAAGTGGAAGATCAAAGCATCTTTTAATTTTAGACACAGAAAGTTTTAGGTTGAAAGAGAAGTTGAAGGACCCCATCCAGGTACCTCTCCCACTTTGCCCTTTCTCCTATCCACTTCATCCATTCTTGGTAAATATTTCAATTTTTCAGTTTTTCAATTGTACCTCACAAAAATTTGTTTTAAATTCTCATCTGAATGCTTTGCATGAGGGAATCGGAATAATGCAATTGCAAATCTCTTGGCGTGTCTGTCTCCAGCAGTAGAGACAGAACAGATCTGAAGGAAAAAGAATGTTTTAAAAATCAAATTTTCGGTTATCCATTGTGGAACTGGAAAAACTGAACAGCATCCAGCACGTAAAGCACATCAATTTAGAGCCAACAAAACAATGCAGCAGATATAATGGAGTTTGACTTAATCAGCACTTCTCAAATGCAGCCACTGTGGTTGAATGTGACCACCATGGGCTTTTTTTGCAACCACAGCCTCCTGGGCTGTGATGGGTAATAAGAGGGGCAAAGCAGTGCCTCCTTCCCTCCACTCCCCGTTGCTCCTGGATGCATTGCCTTAGTGTTGGTTGCTGGGGCCTCCAGCAGGAGTTGGACCCTGCCCCTCTCTGGAGACACGTGGGGCACAGCGCTGGAGGAGCAGTCACTTGGTGAGTTCCCCATCTTCTGGCCATGGGGCTTCGGGCTCCAGCCCTGAGCTCTGGATGAATGGTGGCAGGCCCTAGGCTCTGTCTGCGCAGCTTCGGGCTGTTCCCAGGCCGCCTCCCCTCAGCGTCAGGCTCCGGCCCCCAGCTGCCTCCCAGCCACCCCTCCCAGTTGCCTATGGTCCCCCCCGCTTTCCCTGACACTCCCACAATCCAGGGCTTAATTTGTCCCCACATTTGCTGAGGCTGAGTAAGTGATACTTGTATGTTTGTTAATATCACTTTTCACAACTGACTTACTAGCTAGCAATAAATAAATTACAATGATTTGGACGTGTATGTGTGCATATTTATTTGTTTTTCCTAAAGCTAATTAAGTATTTTAGGAAAAAGTGTGAGAGTGGCCACCAGCAAGAGTTGGTGGCCGGACTCTGAGGCCACTAAGTAATTTGTCCTGAAAACTCCAATATAGAGATTGTTGGGCTGTATGGATAAAATCACATTTTCCAAAAGCCATTTCTTGGTGATGGTGTTTACTCCTTACCTAATATTGATTGACCTGTAGGGATTTGATTTGATTTCAAGGATCAGATTAGAAATAATTTTTCTTTAGCTTTTTTATTTTTTGGCAGAAGGGTACTCAACAAGTGCCATTCAGATGTAAGCCAAGAATATCACTCTTGTGAGAGTATAGCTTAGTCAATTTATAACCTGAATGACTTGTCACATTACTGAAATGCCTGTCAGAACTTGCTTTGTACTGGCAAGAAGGAGGTTTTGTTTCTATGAAGATTTGGCAGGTAAAATGTTTTATGAATCTGGATGTTGTGATCATTTAAGTATAGTCAGTTACCCATATTGATTCTAATAATTGAATTGCTCTGAGTATGTTAGCCACTGCCAAACAGACACTCTCTTGTAACTCTGTTGCCTGAAATAATGGAGAGAATCTTCCATCTGCTGGACAAAAATTGTTGCTGAGCACAAATTGTCTACTGCTTTCAGTACGGAATAGGTGACTACTTGAAAGCAGAAGTGGAAACTAGTTAAACAAATCAGCTTTCAGAAGCAACATTAGTTTATACAAAAGCAGCATGTCCGTCAGCAAAGGCGTTTATGGGAGGGCAGCACACTGTCATGCACCAAACTGAAGGCCCAATCTGCAAATTAGATCAGTTGGTGGCTCAGCACCTAAAGGGTCCGGACTCTTTATTTGAAAGGGCCTTATTGTTTTCTCCATTATGGATGCTTGACAAGGCACTTGCTTCTCCAGTTGTCTGGTGGCTAAACTATCAATTCCAGAAGGCTGAATCACAGCACAGCACTGACTTGTCTGATGGAACGTGCTGCTGTTTAAAGTGGGAGGATAAGAAGGTTTTGGAGGTTGGTTAAAAAGAGAGAGTACTTAACAGAAATGGATGCTTTAAAATCAAGATATCTCTCTTGGGCCAGACCATGTGGAGAAACTGGAAATTCCAAGAAACGAAATGCCTTCCTGTTACCAGTTTGGAATAATAACCAGCTCTGGCAGCAACTTGTTCACAAAAGCCTGGAGCTGAAAGGGAAGTATAAGATATTACCATTGTAGCATTGTGCCTTTTATAATATGGCTGACAACATTTTATTTCTGTGATTTTTCTAGGTGTAATGGGATGTTGAACAATCCAAAGATAAAGCAATTTAAAGGATTTTATAAAATCCCTGCTGCAGGATTGTACAATGATGTATTTGATATGCTCTTTTCTGCATTGATTGTAACATTCTTTCCCCCCCCCCCCTTCAGATTTTGTATTGATTCAGAAAATAGAATTGGTAGTAATGGAGTAGAGGAAATAAAGGATCATCCATTTTTTGAAGAAGTTGACTGGGGACATATCAGGTATATAGATGTGCTTTGTATATTGGATGGAAATGTTGGTAGCAATAACTTCATATGCTGTAAAGGCAGGAATAACTTATCCTAATTAGCTTTTTATTTTAAAGTGTAACTACAGTAACTCCTCACTTAACGTTGTAGTTATGTTCCTGAAAAATGCGACTTTATGCAAAACAATGTTAAGCAAATCCAATTTCCCCATAAGAATTAATTTAAATGGGGGGATAGGTTCCAGGGAATTTATTTTTTGCCAGACAAGACATTATATACATATACAGTATAAGTTTTAAACAAACAGTTTAATATTGTACACAGCAATGAATGATTGTGAAGCTTGGTTGAGGTGGTGGAGTAAGAGGGTGGAATATTTCCCAGGGATTGCCTTTCTGCTAAATGATGAACTAGCACTCAGCTGAGCCCTCAATGGTTAATAGGCCATTGTTAATGTAGCCTCACACTCTACAAGGCAGCATGGACTGAGGGCAGGAGGGAGGAAACACAATAGATGCAGGGCAGTAGCTGCAAACACTTCCCTGCAAAAACTGAACATGATGATGAACCCACACTATCCAGCTGGTGCACACCACTCCCTCCTCCTGACAGCACATGTACGGCTGCATAGGTGTCGACTTTTCAAAGTGTTAGGGGGTGCATGCATGAGTGAGAGAGAGAGAAAGACATGCATTGCCCTTTTAAGTACACTGACCCCACTTCAAGTATGTTGCCCTTTTAAGCTAATCAGCCAGTTCAGACAGGAAGCAACAGCTTCCTGCAAGCTCTCCCCGTCCCCTTCTGTCGCTGAGCTCTATGACTGTCCCCTCCTCCACTTTTTTGGGGGGAGGGCAGCAATGAGGACATCCTGACATCAGCAACCCTCTTCTCTTCCCCCGCCCCGTCCCCCCAGCAAGCAGGAAGCTCCTGGAAGCAGCTCCAAGGCAGAGGGCAGGTCAGGAGCAGCACAGTGGTAGGGGGGAAGGCCACCTGAGCTGCTGCTGGGCAGATGCTGAGCTGCATACCTTACAGGAAATTTATGGAAGCTGATGGGGGAATGGGGGCTGCCGGCTCCCCCTGGTTCTAATCCCCACAAGGAGGGGCTGCTCTTCCAGAGAATCCTGCAAGCAGTGGACAAAGCAGGCAGCTGCTAAATGACGTTCTAAGGGAGCTTTGCACAACTTTAAACAAGCTTGTTCCCTAATTGATCAGCAATGTAACAACATTAACTGGGACAACCTTAAGTGAGGAGTTACTGTATTGGAAAAACAAGCAATTCCAGCCTTATTCTCAGAGGAGGGAACTGACATTCATAGAGCCGATCTGTTTGTTATGCAGCATTCCCCAAACTAGAGAGAATCCAGACTAGTTTGCAGTGCTGCAGGACAGAAAGCAGTGGTGGCAGGGAAATCAGAGAGATTCCTGATTTGCACTCAACTACCCCCAGCATGTTTGCTCCCATGGCTGCAGTAGGCCAGACCTTAGAAGCCAGCCACCTCTCCCCCTGCTCCCACAGCTACCCATACTGTAACAAGCTGACAGTATGATTCATGGCTTTGAAAATACATGTGGCCCATCCCCAGAGAGCAGCCAGGGGTCTCCCCCAAGTAGCATGTAGCCTTCTGACCAGCTCATTTGAGGAGGGGGAAAAAAGAAAATTAAAAAAACCCAGCAAATAAAAATAGCAAACAAAAAAAGTATACACAGAAATGACAAAGAGAATGAGAATGAAAAGGAGAAAGGGCTGTAACTATGAGTGAAAAACAAGGGCATCTCTTTTAAAACTGACTCTAGTGGCACTCAAAATATGGCCAATAGAGACAACTGCTGCTACCATCCTTTAAGGATACAGATAAACTTGTGTCTTGTAAATATTGTACCTTTATATGTAAAAGCCCATATTTCTCCTTGATGGTCATCCCACCCAATCATGCAGCTCAGTTGAAGTCAGTGGAGGTATAACGTACACCAGCTGAGAATCTTGTCCTTCATGTTTACAAGGGGGATATTGTCATCCTGTAGCAAAATGAAAAGTAATGAAGCTTTTCTTACTATTCAGTTCTCTTTTTTTGTGTGTGTAGGGAGAGGCCAGCTGCAATCTCTATAGAAATCAAAAGTATTGATGACACTTCCAATTTCGATGAATTTCCTGAATCTGATATTTTACAGCCAGGTGAGACCTTTGTAAATTGCAGTCTTATCTAACAGATCCCAAAATATAACCATAAATTTTATTTCCTTTATATTCATTTTCCCCGTATCTTGATCCAACTACTTCAGACCTGCACTGTATTTGGATTATCTGGAAACTTTTGTTAGTGAACTGTATTTAAATTTAAAAAAAACCCTAAATCTGTGAACTACCCCTTTCTTAATCCTCTTTCTCGAGGAGTGTGAAAAGATAGCTTTTAATCTGGGGGGAAAAGGGGTGTGTGTGTGTGTGTGTGTTTGTTGCCTCACTGGTAAGCAGTTACAGGATTTCACGATATAGACAATATTGCCACATTTTTGGTAAAATGTATTGCATTAATTGGTTTTCAGATGTTTGGTAACATTGCAGTTTCAGCCCGATGCAAATGTTATATTCTTTGCAGGCAAAATTTCAAAAGCATCTAAATGTTTGACAAGCAGCAGTACTAAGGTTAAACTAACACTTAAGTGACTTAGGAACCTAATTCTCATCGTAAGTCATATAGGCACTTTTGAATAAGTTAAGTCAGCATTTAGCAGGAGATTCTTAAATGTATGAGTCCTGAATCTGCAAGGTGATGGGTTCCCTCAGCTCCCACTGGCTTCAGTGATACTGTTTGTGTGTGTTGAGTGAGACACATGCTTGTATGTTGGCGTCAAACAGTCTTTACTACTCTTCTAGCTCATCCCACTTACCCAAAATCTTAATTTTTTTTCTGTAACTCTGAAATGACTCCTATAGAACGGCAAGTTTGTTTTCCTCTTCCTTTAATGCCAGAATTTTCAAACCTGGATGCCTGAAGTTAGGTACCTAACTCTATATTTAGGCAGTGAATTAAATTACATGCATTTCTTTTCATAAGTTCTGAGGCTCTATTACTCCCATTGACTTTAATAGGCATTTATGATACACAGTATCACAGAAAATGCTGCTTATTCTTTAGATGCCTAAATATGAACTTGAGAACTTAACTTTCAGCACCAAGTCTGAACGTTTTGGCCTAGAACTATAGGAACATTAATCTGAATAATTATTTTACAAGACAATTCTATGTTCAGTACTGGAATAATATTAGATGTTCATAAAGTAAAATGTTGCTCTCCTAAATGCTCTGCAAACATCACAAAAGCACTAATTAGTGAAGAAATTCAAAAAGAGTATAAGTATAGAGTGGTACAATCCCACTGGGAAAGGTCTGATTTTTGCTGCTGTTTTTGGTGGGATACCGTGCGTGTGTGCGTGTGCGTGTGTGTGTGTGTGTGTGAGAGAGAGAGAGAGAGCACTCCTAAAAGTTGTTGTGTTTTTTTTAATTGTGGTCACAGTTGGGGATCAGGATCTTACTGTGGCAGGCAATATAAAGGCCGTTTGTTCCTCAAAGATGCCGGATGATATCCTGGCCCTTTTGAAATTAATGGCAAAATTTCCATTGACTTTGTTAGGACCAGGGTTTCACCTGCAGTCTTTATTATGCTAGAGAGAACCAACTTCAATATTGTTTGCCTGACGTGTGGTGACTTCTCTTGCCAGCAATACCAATTTTTTTAATTTTCTTTTTGACTTCTACATTCCAGTGCCAAATACCACAGAACCTGACTACAAATCCAAAGACTGGGTTTTCCTCAATTATACCTACAAGAGGTTTGAAGGGCTTACACAGCGTGGCTCTATCCCTTCCTATATGAAAGCTGGGAAGTTGTGAAACAAAACAAAACCCCATAAAATTAAAAACAAAACGAAAAAACCCAAACCTCAGGTAGCTGCATCACCAGTCCTGCTTGGCGTAGACATCAATACAGTGACTCTGGTGCGCATCGACTTCACAAGGAAATTCTACAGGATTAGGATTTCTAAGACTACTACAGGAATTAGTTGGCAGTGCCAGCTGGCTTTTTTTTTTTTATATTTGAATATTTTTGTTAACTTTATTATACAAAGGTACTGGAATAAAAGGGTCAGACATCCCTTTGTAACTGCACTGCCTATGTGTGTATAAAGGTTAATTATGCCTCTGTGTACTGTGGCTTTGTTTGTACTGTAAGCCATCTAATCCACCCAGGAGAAAAACATATCATTTTAAAAAGCAACATGGGCTAATGTTGCAGCACCATTATTTTACTGCTGTCCTGGTGGGTTTTAGATATACGGTATAAAAACCATCAACCATATTTGTAAAGGTCTCTTTCGAGTGATTGTCCACATGGATTCCTCTCCTGGTGTACATGCACCCATGCACAGAGTAATTTAACAGTCACCAAACAACCAGAGACAACATTGCTCTTTTCCTCAAAGAAGCCCCTCGCCTTGGTACAGATATTTCAGAAATCCCAAGAACACCTGAAAGGGTAGCTCCACTTGTGGAAGAAAAATACTCCTCTTGCTCAGCAGTGAGAGCATACCAACTATAGGACAGGTTCCACCGGATACTTAACCTTATTAATCAACTTCTGTAGCTCCACCTCTGCAGATCAGGGCCCATTCCATCACGCTTCTGCAACATCTGCAGCTCCTCTAAGTGGCATTCCCTTTTTTGAGCTATGTAGGGCAGCTACCATTTCATTCAGTGCTACTCCTTAGTAAAGAGCTCCAGATCTGATGTCCACTTTGGCAGAGTTGTCCTGCAGCCATTGTTTAAACAGACTGCAAGTAGACCTCTGGACAGTGAGGTCACTGCTTGTGAGGCACCAGAAGTGGCACATATGTGGGCAATTATGTAAGCAGGGTTACTTGCCTTACAGTAACCTGTGGTTCTTTGAGATGTTCCACAGCCTGACCACCTTCCCTGAGGGATTTTTGGGCCCACTCTGGCCCTTATGCCCTCAGAACATCCAGGACGCAGATGCGGCCGCAACAGACACTGCTCTTCAAAAGAATCTAATCTCATATTTATTAGGTGCATGCACCCCAGAAGTGGAATCCATGTGGGCCACACATCTTGAAGAACCACAATTAATATAGAGTAAGTAGACATTCTTTATCAAAAATGTGCCCTATGTAATTGAACTTCGCAAGATAAATGAAGGTAATTTATTAAGGAGATTTCATGGAAATAGCAAACACCTAATATGCTGATTTGTCTGTACATATTAATTGGTTTATCTCCAGGGGAAAATCTACACCCTCCTTTAGTCATAACACTAAAAATAATTTGCATATAAAACTGCCAATGGTTAATCAAATGAATACTCACATAGGAGTTACACTGTTAGGGAGACTTACTACAGTATATTTAGCATCATAATCTCCCTTATCGTGATAGTTGAATTTCTTTATTTTCTGAAAAAAGGCATTATTTTAATCTAATCAGCAAGTCAAATTAAAGAAAATATTAAAATACTGCTTTTAGAATAGTAGTGGGAATTCTTTTTAAAGGCAAAACTGTGACACTGTAATGATGTAAAGACAACAGAAGGTTTATCTACACTGGCTTTCCAAAAACAAGGAAGAGCAACATATCTTTTTGCTTGTTAATTTTTCCTTTCGACAGTGTTTGTCATTGTGCCATTTTCTTTCTTATTCTCAGAGTACCAAAGATCCTGCAATGGCTTGATGTTTGCAACCATGTGAAGTTTTGATTTCCATGCCTATGATTTGTTAACTTCTGTTTAAATGTGGAATGGGGTATACAATTCATAAAAGTTTTTTTTTCTGGGAAGTTAACCTATTCCAGCAGGAGAAACTGTTAAATCATCAGTTGCATAGAGGTGAGCCTGAACCAAAATCCTGTATCTGACTACTCACAAACTGAGGAGGAAGTTTTGGATTGAAATACAGCTGAATTTTTGGACTTGGGTCCATCTTGAATCAGCATGGGTTAATAAACTGAGGTACAGGCAGTAAATGATGGTCAGGGGATTATTTTGTGTGTGTGAGAAGGGGTTAAAAATACAAAGTAATGTTGCCAGCATTCAGAATTGAATATTGTTGAGACTGCATTTGCACTGTTAATTTGCCTTGCTGACGAGTTGGGTAAATTTTATTTTTATAGATCAATTATTAAAAACCTAAGTCATTGCATACAGTGTGGGATAATTACAAGCATTGTAACATACTGTACCTTGTCCTTTTAATGTTGTTCATATTACAAAAGATCATTCTCTGAGTCTAAATGGCAACTGCTATATTTTTTTCCTGGACTGTTGCATTAGTTGTGGTGGGGAAAGTTACATAGAAGCATTATAAAAGATTTATATGAGGCTTTTTACAGCATTTGAAAATAAACATAGCATTCTTTTGTAAAGTTGCAGGTTTTTTAACCCAGTTCATAATGTTGTTTTATTTTACTTTCCAAACGCATAGACGACACAGGACTTCTGAGACATTTGAAGGCTTTCGGTGTTGGATATGCCCATGTTGAATTCCATCATATACCTGTCAAAGCTACAGTTGCCTTCGGTCAAAAGAATTAGCCATGCTGCTGTTGCTATCAATACATAAACGGCAACCATGTGTATACAAATAGTTATTACTATTTATTATAGCTTCCCAAACTTTTTCCTGTGTGGACCACATTTTAGTAAATTGAGTCTCTCGTGGAGAACTTGCCCTACCTATTTGTTATGGGAAGAACCATCTCCCTTTCCTGGGTGCATGCCATCTCTGTGGCAACTATTGCAAATGATTACATGTAATATGTTTTACTCGGCCAGCTTTTGGGGGTGGAAGGGACAAGTTTCCAAACTTTACGGAGTTCTTCTTCAGGTCCTGAGGAGTGAAAGCTTGTCCCTTCCACCAACAGCAGATGGTCCAATAAAAAGTATTACCTCCCCTACCTTGTCTCAGAATCTGAGAGAGACCAACACAGCTACAACAACACTGCAAACATACTTTTTTATTGCAAGTCCATTCACAATATAGCTACTGCAACACTTCAGACAACGAAATATTTTAACAACCCGCTATTGCCAGGTTTTGAAAAGCAGAAGACCGAGGGTGATGGTGATAGTTTTACATTTCTATTGCTGTAGCTTCAGCTAGGTTGGGCCCCACTGTGGTAGGCTCAATACGAAAATATAATAATTGACAGCTTACAAGTGAAAAGACAAGATATAAGATGTGAATGAGATACCGAATTGAGTTGGGGTGAAATTGGGGAGACACAGTAACAATGTAATAGTATGTGTGCAATCATCGTTTCTTTTTTTTAAAGTTGTATTACTGGGAGATTTAGTTCCTGCACAGAATAATCATGCATTTAAAAGCATTTTTAGAGTTTTCAGACTATTCTAAACTAGCAGGTTTTTTGTTGTTGTTTTTTGGCTGCATCTTGCTTTAGCTATAACTTATTCTTCTCTCCCCCCCACCCTTTAAAGGGTTCTTTTAATTTCCAAAGATTCTCTTCGTGTTTTTAGAAAGTTATTCACTGAGACTACTTAAGACCCGTACCAAACTTTCCCTAGCTGGATATTTTATACTCAATCCTTTGTGCCCAATTCTGCACAGTACTGAGAACCCTCAGCTCCCATTGACTTCAGTCAGAGTTGAAAGTGCTCAAAGTCTCCCAAAGTTGCCCTAGATCAGAGGTCAGCAACCTTTCAGAAATGATGTGCCGAGTCTTCATTTACTCACTCTAATTTAAGGTTTTGTGCACCAGTAATACATTTTAACATTTTTAGAAGGTCTCTTTCTATAAGTCTATAATATAGAACTAAACTCCTGTTGTATGTAAAATAAATAAGGTTTTAAAAATGTTTAAGAAGCTTCATTTAAAATTAAATTAAAATGGAGAGCCCTCCAGACCGGTGGCCAGGACCCAGGCAGTGTGTGTCACTGAAAATGAGCTTGTGTGCCACCTTTGGCACACATGCCATAGTTGCCTACCCCTGCCCTAGATTTTGCATTAATCAGCCCAATGGGTTTGATCCCACAAGGTCCTGAGCAATTCCTTGAGATGCAGAGCATCCTTAACTGTTGCTCAGCACTTGGCAGGATCTGGTCATATGAGCTTAGGTTTGAAGTCCTTCCTGAGTCAAAAGTCCCAGTAATATGAAAGTTACTGCGGATTTACAGTATTGTAACAGATAAGAATCTGGCTTTTTGATTTCAAGAGGAGTTTTGACTGAGTAAAGACTGGGTGACTGAGTGAGATTTGAGAGGGATACTGTTGGAGAAATCCTGGCCCTATTAAAGTTTCTGGGACCTGCATGCGCAGAAGGAGTTAGGCATTGTGACACTGAGTGTCATGGTACCTAACTTTTAGGTGCCTACAAATTCACAAGAATACACTGCAGTTCACAAAGCTTCAGTCCAGCACCTGAGTTCCCTAGACCAGGAGTTCTCAACCCTTTTCTTTCTGAGCTTCCCCCGCGCACACACACCAATATGCTATAAGAACTCCACGGCCCACAAGTGCCACAACAACTATTTTTCTCCATATAAAAACCAAAGCCAGCATTAGGGGGTAGCAAGCAGGGCAATTGCATGGGGCCACACACCAGGAGCCCCTGCGAAGCTAAGCTGCTCAGGCTTCGTCTTCAGCCCTGGGTGGCAGTGTTCAGGGTCCCAGGCTTCAGCCCCATGAGGTGAGGCTTCAGCTTTCTGCCCTGGGCTCCAGCGAGTCTAACAGTGGCCCTGGTTGGCGGCCCCCTGAAACCTTCTTGTGACCCTGCAGGGGACCCCAGCCCCTGATTGAGAACCACTGCCCTAGACAATGAACATGGAGAGTGATTCACATGAGGGTATGTCTACACTGGAAAAAATTAAGCCCCACAGTAGCAAATCTCAGAGTTGGGCTCACACTGTGGCACCAAAAATCATAGTGTAGGCATTCCTGCTTGGGCTGGAGCCCAGGCTCTGATACCCAGCGAGGGAGGCGAGTCTTAGATCCCAGGCTTCAGCCTAAGCAGGAATAGCCACACTGCTATTTTTAGTGCCACAGGGTGAGCTCAAGTCAGTTGAACTGGGCTCTGAGACTTGGTGCCATGGATTTTGGTTTCTGTTTTGTTTTTTTTCCAGGATAGACAAAATGTTAAAAAGCGATTCACGAAAGTCAGAATTCAAGGGGGGGAGCTGCCCAAACTAGCTAATGGGAGGTGCTAACCCTTGGGGTGTGTGCTAAGTCCCACCCTCTTACAGAGATTGGCACCTAAGTTAAGACTGCAGGGAGGTGCTGTGATGGGATCCCCAGTATGCAAACTGGATCTTGGGACCACTGAGCCCTTTACCCCACCAACCTGGGGTATCCCTCTCACACTGTGATGCTGTGTCAAGCCACAAATGTCTGGCAGGTACTTTTAAAATTGGAAATATCCTATCTCCTAGAACTGGAAGGGACCTTGAAAGGTCATCGAGTCCAGCCCCCTGCCTGCACTAGCAGGACCAAGTACTGATTTTTGTCCCAGATCCCTAAGTGGCCCCCTCAAGGATTGAACCCTGGGTTTAGCAGGCCAATGCTCAAACCACTGAGCTATCCCTCCCCTCACGTGTGCACTGCACTTACATACACATCCACAAGTGGGGACACATCCAACTGAGTTACATGAATGATCTCCCAGGCACTCATGAACCATCAATAAGGAGGCTCCAGCCAATTCCCCCTAGCTCCCCAGCCTTGCACCCCAGAACTGTACTGTCTTACACTGGGCAGGCTTCTGACCGTTGCAGGTTCATTACCCAGGCTGCCCTTCTCATGATGTGAAGAGGACATACACTAGGCTTTGTAAACTGAGCTGAGCTTTCACAAGCTCTTCAATCAAAACATAGTGTTTTAGGTAAAATATAAAACAGATTTATTAACTACAGAAAGATAGATTTTACGCTGTGATAAATAGCAAGTGTAGAGACCAAAGTTAGTTACCTAAGAAATAAAAATAAATTTGCAGTCTGAATTCTACAAACTAAATAGGATTTATATCAAGCAGTCTCTCACCCTGACAGATGGTGCAAACAGGTCACAGATCTTCAATACACGGGCTTGAACTCTTTCCTGGTTTGGGACTACCTCCCCCAGTTCAAAGTTTTTGCCCTCTGAGTCCAGACTTGTTTCCTGGTGTTTAACTGGGAGCAGGGGGAGGTCAAGTGATCATGTCACTTCCCCTCTTTTATAGCTTCTTCCAGATTTTTGACCTGGGGAGCAGGCAGTCCCCACTGGTCAAGCAGTCTATTGTCTGCATGTTCTCTCTGAGAAGTCTTCTGATATGGCTGTTGGAAGAGTGGATTCCCTTTAATGGTCCGTCAGCGTGTCTAGCTACTCCACTGTCATATCTAAAAGGCTTTTTGTGGGTGTTCCCAACCTCACAATACATTTCAGTAACCCACACATAGCAAGACTTCATAACTTCACATACAATGATAGCACATACAATCCAACAGGATATCAATGTTCAACAGATCAAGACATTTAAAATGATACCTCAGAAGGCTTACTTTGTACAAAACATAATTATATGACAGTAGCAAATAGGGGGTTTCCAGTGTGCTGTTTTGAGGTAGAGAGCGTCACATGGGCCTAACTTTGCTTCCAATTCTCAACCAGGAACTTCTCTTTGGAGTTACGCACCTCTGCAAGAAGCTGGTGGATGTGGCAGATGGGACCTCCCTCGAAACTTTTAGCCCAGTGGTTAGGATACTCACCTGGGATGTGAGAGACCCCTGATTCAAGTCCCCCTGCATCTGAGGGGGAGAAGGGTTTTGAACAGGGATCTGCCACCTCTCAGATGAGTGCCCTCAGTGGGTTATGGGATAGTCTGATGTGTGGCTCCCCTCGGTCTCCTGTTGAAGCTGTTGCAAATAGACTAGAGCTGTTGAAGCAGAGGGACTGGATCCTGGGTCTCCTACATTATGTGTGAATGCTCTAATCATAAGGCTGCAGAGCCATTCACATGCTTCTACCCTCTCTCTCTCCAATGACTCCCCATCCAGAGGCAGAGAGACTAGGACTGGGCGTCTCCCATACAGGGCTGCCCAGAGGATTCAGGAGGCCTGGGGCAAAGCAATTTCAGGGGCACCTTCCATAAAAAAAAGTTGCAATACTATAAAATACTAGATTCTCATGGGTGCCTCTGCGGGGCCCAGGTCCTGGGGCAAATTGCTCCACTTGCCCCCCACCCCTGGGCGGCCCTGCTCCCACATCCAGGCGAGTACCCTAACCAGTGGGCTAAAAGTTACGAGGGAACACCTCCTCCTCATTCCCTGCCCCCGGCTCTTTTCTGCAGTTTTGAAAATATTAGCCATGTTATTCATCTGTACAAAATATAGTACTTCACTAAGCCAAAGAGGCCTACCAGATTGGGCCCCAGATGTAACAGAAGAAGCTGAATGCCTATCTTCTCCTGGTTTGTGAATCGCTCTGGGCCTGAGGTACCTGGACACCTAGAAGGAGGCAACAGTGCCATATTCAGAAGCAGAAACTTAGGTATCTAGGAAACATTTTAGTGCAAAAACGGGTGCCAAGTGAGTTTAGGCTCCTACTGGGTTCAGCTGGAGTTTTGTGAATTGCAGTGGAGCCTAAACTCCTAGGTGCCAAAAGCCAGATTAAGTCTGAGGTTTAAGTGCCTAAGTACTTCTGTGAATCTAGGCCTTGGACTTTTGCCATTGACTTCAATGGGGCTGGGACTTCATGCTGCATCTTTAGATGTGCTCAGAAAGTGGATTACTATGACTCAAAGGAGACCTGGGCAAAAGGAAATAAAAAGTAATTGGCTAGTCACAGGTACATTCATAATTTAGGTCTTGTGGTCAATTATTAAACTTTTTAAATCTGAATTTGGGGGCAAGAACTGAGGGGGGAAGGATCAGACAAAAAAAAATTTAAAAACATATTTCCCCCCAAAGATATTGCTAAGTTTGGTTATTTTACTTATTCATTTCACTGTTTTTGAAAGTGTCCAGGTATAAAATATTCAACTGAATTATAATCTAGCAGCTAAATAAACAATCCTAAAGTGGGCTTTTCAAATAGAATTTTGGCATTTTCTGGGATTCATTTTTGCTTGATCTGTGAAAGATGAGACAGTTACACAGTATTTTAAAAACCAAGAGAAAATTTTACATACGGTACTTAAAAAAAATCCATATTGGATACATTACAAAATATTCTATTATTATTTAAATTGAACAAATTAGAAGCCAGCTGCTAGTTTTTCCCTGTTGCTAGCTCAAGGATTCATGGTTTGACATAAAACAATTTTGCTCAAACAGTGTTGAACCTAGTGTTAGATTAATGTGGAGCTTGAATTAATCTGCTGGCATTAAAACAAGGAAACAATGAAGTCACTTGTGACTCAGACTAACTAGTAGGTATTTCAGTAAGACCTGCAATTTCAAAACTTCACATGCAAATTGACGCTGAACAAACTAGGACAGTCCCACAGCTGGTGTATATTGGCATAGAGCCCTTCATGAAGCTATTCTAATGCTAGCTGAGGATCTGGCCCATTGTGCACAAGTTACACAATTTTTTAAAAATAATGGATTTATTTCGGAGTGGGAGCCGTGTTAGTCTGTATCAGCAAAAACAACGGGGAGTCCTTATGGCACCTGAGAGACTAACAAATTTATTTGGGCATAAGGTTGTAGCCATGTCAGGCTCAGGATATTACAGAGACACTGAACATCAAGGACTGAATAGAGACAATGGATTTGAACCATAAATTACTATTACAATGATCTATAACCCATCAACAACCTCTCCCCCAGCTGCCTTTCCCTTCTTCTGGTGACTGGAGGGGAATTAAAGGGCCACTTCACTGGGAATGGTCCCTTAAATGTGTTAACTGTTTATGCTAAACAGTCTATTCCACCTTGTGTTTAGCTGTGCCGCTGGGTGTACATTTTCCAGATCTGAAGAAGAGCTCTGTGTAAGCTCGAAAGCTTGTCTCTCTCACCAGCAGAGGTTGGTCCAATAAAAGATACCACCTCACCTGCCTTGTCTCTCAAATGGATTTATTGGCAGCTGTTTGAGCTGCCTTGAATTGTTATGCTTCTACATCATGCCTATTCAACATGTTAAAATGAGGGCACTAACACTGAAAAGTCTGGAGGGTCTATAATAGGTAACAATTCGTCTTTGAGTGCTTGCTCATGTCAATTCCATTCTATGTGTGCACCATTGTTGGAATTTTTTACCTTAGTGGTATCCATAGGGCTGGCTATGACGTCCTCTGGAGTGCCGCGCTCCTGTGCCGGTATAGGGGGCGCCACCGGCCTTACGCCCTCTCAGTTCCTTCTTACCACCCATGATGGTTGGTCAGAGCATCTTTCTCTTGCTTTGCAAGTGGATAGCGGTTTCTAACTGCCCATTGACTGTCTCTTTGTATATAATTGTTAGTACTTAGTTAGTGTTTAAGTGTTTGTTAGTAAGTTAGAATCCCAGCTAGGACTTTGCCCTAGGGCCGTAGGACGGGTTTCTCCTGACACCGTTTCCCCTCACCAGTGCCCAAGAAACAACAGAAGAAGCAACGTGGCTCCCTAGCACCAAAGGAGGGAAAGGCGGCATTGAGCAAAGGACTCAGCTCAGGCCACATGCCTGTCCTGGAGCTACAAGGGGGTACCACTCCGCTTGCACCCCTTAGCCCACCCAGGGATTCAACTCCTGGGAGCAGTACGGGACCCGAGCACCTACTAGTGCCTTTGACGCCCAAGACCTTCCAGGCAGCTAGGGACCTAATGGGGCTTCTGGTACCACCTATGCTGTGCCCGGCAGCAGATGTGGCTATGGCCGTTCAATTCAATCCATGGGCTACCTCAAAGAACAGTGGAGCACCGCCAGTACCTGGAGCAGAGGTGTAGTTCCCTGTCTCCGCTAGCACAAACCCTGACCCCGCAGCCCCAGTCACCAACCAGATGGCCCAGATTCCCAGCACCGCGTTTGTGGGGCGTGGATTGCCCGATTCAAGGCCCTGGTCTCCATATTCACAGCACCAGCATGCTTACCACCAGCAAATGCCCCAGCACAGGTCCCCATCCCCCAGACAGCCTCAACACATCAGTCTCTGCCAGTGCGGCACTGCTCATCACCACGGCGCTGGTCTCCATTGCAGTTCCTTGGAAGGGCGTTGGTTGCTGCCTTACAGGCACCGATCCCCCGCACCGACAGTGAGCATTCACATGCAGGCTTCCACAGCCCGACCCTGGTCCCCAGAAGGTGATTGGTCTGAGTCGAAGTGGGAGTTTAGCCCCTCACCAAGAAAGCACTGATCTCCCTCAGCTCCAGAGGCCAGCATGGGCCACGTGGTAGCCAGGTTACTGGCCTTATTGGAACCCATAGGGGTGCATCTATGATGCTGGTGCCTAATTCACACCACTCCTCCCTAGCTGCTTCGGACAAGCGACCCCCTGCATCGTCAGTACCAGGCTCAGAACACGGTGCAGACTCTAACACAGGGTTGGAAGAGCAGGTGCCAGTGCTGAGGGAGCCATCCCCAGAGGTGGAAAGTGCCCTGCCCCCTTCCCCATGATGCCATTGTCATCTTTGTTGCCTGAGGAGGTGGTGGCGGACCCCTCCCATTCCAGCCCTCCAAATGACTTTAAGGAGCCCCAGGCCCTGTTCAAGAAGGTGGCTTCCAACCTGAGACTGGAGGCCAAGGAGCTGGCAGAGCAGTCAGACACCTTCTTTGACGTGCTATCGGCTGCAGCTCTGGCAGAAGGTCGCACTGTCAGTCCATGAGGGGGTTCTCAAGATTGGTAAGGTGCTATGGCAAACTCCCTCATCTCATAGACTCATAGACTTCAAGGTCAGAAGGGACCACTATGATCATCTAGTCTGACCTTCTGCACAAAGCAGGCCACAGAATCTCACCCACCTACTTCTATAACAAACCCCTAACCTATGTCTGAGTTATTGAAGTCCCCAAATTGCGGTTTGAAGACCTCAAGCTGCAAAGAATCCTCCAGCAAGTGACCCATGCCCCATGCTGCAGAGGAAGGCGAAAAACCTCCAGGGCCTCTGCCAATCTGCCCTGGAGGAAAATTCCTTCCCAACCCCAAATATGGCGATCAGTTAAACCCTGAGCATGTGGGCAGACTCACCAGCCAGCACCCAGGAAAGAATTCTCTGTATAGTAACTCAGATCCCATCCCATCTAACATCCCATCACAGACCACTGGGCATACTTACCTGCTGATAATCAAATATCAAAATTAATTGCCAAAATTAGGCTATCCCATCATCACCATCCCCTTCCATAAACTTATCAAGCTTAGTCTTAAAGCCAGATATGTCTTTTGCCCCACTACTCCCCTTGGAAGGCTGTTCCAGAACTTCACTCCTCTAATGGTTAGAAACCTTTGTCTAATTTCAAGTCTAAACTTCCTAGTGTCCAGTTTATATTCCATTTGTTCTTGTGTCCACATTGGTACTAAGCTTAAATAATTCCTCTCCCTCCCTATATTTATCCCTCTGATATATTTATAAAGAGCAAGCATATCCCCCTCTAACCTTCTTTGTTAGGCTAAACAAGCCAAGCTCTTTGAGTCTCCTTTCATAAGACAGGTTTTCCATTCCCTCGGATCATCCTAGTAGCCCTTCTCTGAACCTGTTCCAGTTTGAACTCATCCTTCTTAAACATGGGAGACCAGAACTGCACACAGTATTCCAGATGAGATCTCACCAGTGCCTTATATAACGGTACTAACACTTCCTTATCTTTGCTGGAAATATTTCGCCTGATGCATCCTAAAACCGCATTAGCTTTTTTAACGGCCATATCACATTAGCGGCTCATAGTCATCCTGTGATCAACCAATACTCCAAGGTCCTTCTCCTCCATCTATGCCACCCACCTCCAAATGGGCAGAAAAGAAATATTATGTCCCCGCTAAGGGGATTTATACACACTGTCCCCTCGGTCGCTAGTTGTATCTGCAGCCAATGAAAGGGACAGGCAGGGTCAGGCAAGCGCCACATCTAAGAATAAAGACACCAAGAGACCAGTCCTTTTAGGAAGGAAAATTTATTTGACAGCCAGTCTCCAGTTCCAGGTGTCCAACCATCAGGCCTGGTTGGGGAAATATAACTTTTAATCTGTGGTACTCCCTCAACAAGTTTAAGGAGGCTTTGCCACAGGACCTTGGCCAGGAGTTTGCCACAATCCTGGAGGAGGGCAAGGCGGTGGCAAGAGGCTCCCTCCAGATGGCTACGACTCTACCAGTTCATCTGCCAGAGTCGTTGCCTCAGCTGTGGTAATGAGGCACAGCTCTTAACTAAAATCCTTGAGTCTGTCCCAGGAAATGCAGTCCTATATCCATGACCTTCCATTTGAGGGCACTGGACTCTTCTCAGAGCTGACGGGAGTCTTTGAGGTATGGCCTCAAAGACTCCTGAGCCACTCTGCACTCTCTGGGGCTCCACATGCCATAGAAGTGAGAAAACAATTCCGGCCCCCTCCGCCACCTAGGTCCTGATGCCTACAGTAGAAAACAAAGAGATGGGGTTTAAACACTGTCACCCTCCTTCCTCTCATTCACCTGCACAGTTTAGCCCTGCAAGACAACAAGGGGGCCAGATGCAGGCATTCTGATGGTGCACTCGAGGTCAGCGCCCCAGTCAGTCCCCGGGATCCACCTTCTTATTCTTTCCTCAACAGCCCGTGCCCCTTCTGGTTGGCATGGTCACAAGTAACCTCAGACTGTTGGGGTCTTAGTATAATATCCTTGGGCTAAACCCTTTTCAGCCACCCCACTCCCACCTCTCTTCACCATCCCTCTTCAGGGACCCTTCTCATGAGAAACTCCTAGTTCAGGAGGTGAAGAACCTCTTACAGCTGGGGGCAGTAGAAGAGGTCCCTCAAGGAATGAGGGGGAAAGGATTCAACTCCTGCTATTTCCTAATCCCGAAAGCGAGCCTAAGACCCATTCTGGATCTGCGATGCCTCAACAAATATCTCAAGAAGTTGAAGTTTCACATGGTCTCCCTAGCCTCCATCATCAGCTCCCTGGATCCAGGAGACTGGTAAGTCGCCCTTGACTTGAAGGATGCATACTGTCATATCTCCATCTGCTAAGGACACAGACAGTTCCTCTATTTTGTGGTGGGCCAATGCCATTTCCAATTCACGCCATTACCCTTCACACTCTCTTCAGCCCTGAGAGTATTTACAAAGTGTACGGCGCCAGTAGCCACTTACCTAAGGCATCAAGGGGTTCAGGTCTAGCCGTACCTCGATGACTGACTCATCAAGGGACGATCTTGGGACCAGGTGCAAAGGAGCCTCGATCTGGTACGTTCCACCTGTCACAATCTGGGTCTGTTGTTAAACGAAAAGAAATTGACACTGACACCATTGCAACGAATAGCATTCATAGGAGTGGTACTTGACTCCATGCAGACCAGAGCCTTCTTCCCGGAGGCCCATTTCCGAGCTATGTCTGACCTGATCTCGCATGTGAGGGCCCACCCTCTCACTACCACTCGCACGTGGCTGAGGCTGTTGGGCTTCATGGCAGCCTGTACTTATGTGGTGCGGCATGTGTGGCTTCACCTCAGACCCTTGTAGACATGGCTGGCATTGGTCTATATCCCCCACAAGCATGACCTGGACGGCATAGTCAGAGTGCCAGATCATATATGGTCGTCCCTGGAATGGTTGCTGAACCTCGGATCGGTGTTTAAGGGAGTCCCCTTCACGGCCGCATCCCCATCTGTGACCTTGGTCCTCGATGCCTCAGATTTGGTTTGGGGAGGCTACCTGGGTGATCTTAGCACTCAAGATTGTTTGTTGCAAGATGATCGCTCATTCCACATAAACATCAGAGAGCTCAGAGCAGTTCACTTGGCCTGCCAGGCTTTCCTGCCTCATCTGAAGGGCAAGGTGGTCCAGATCCTGATGGACAATACCTCTGCAATGTTTTATATCAACAAGCAAGGCAGAGCCTGGTTGTCAACCCTTTGCCAAGAATATCTCTGGCTGTGGGACTTCTGCATGTGGGACTTCAGCGTATCTTCCAGGGGCCAGGAACATGTTGGCAGATCACCTCAGCAGGATCTTCTTATCTCACCACGAGTGGTCACTCCATCCAGAGGTGGTCATCATGAACTTCCAGAGGTGGGGAACTCTCCAGGTGGACTTGTTTGCGTCCAGGCAGAACAGGAAGTGGCATGTATTCTGCTCAATTCATGGGGTCAACAGGGGCTCCTTGTCTGATGTCTTTTTGCTCCCGTGGTCGGCAGCTCTACTGTATTCCTTCCCAACAGTGCCATTAAACCATGGAGTCCTTTTGAAGATCAAGCAGGACAAGGTGAGAGTAATCCTGATAGCTCCGGTGTGGCCTCACCAACACTGGTTCGGCACACTGCTGGCCCTCTCGGTGGCGGCTCCACTGCAGCTACCGCTCTGGCCAAACCTGCTTTCACAGAACTATGGCAGGCTTCTGCACCTGAACCTAGCTGCATGCGGAGGAGCAGGAGTCCTCGGCACGTGTCCAACAGGTCCTGTTGGGCAGCAGGAAGCCCTTCACCAGGGGGCGACCTACCTGGCCAAATGGAAATGGACCAAGGTCTTTGGCCTGAACAGACCTCGCTGCGGTCGATACTGGACTGCCTTCTGCATCTCAAGCTTCAGGGCCTGTCTCTTTTGTCCATCCAGGTTCAACTGGCAGCTATTTCAGCCTTTCACCCTCCATTCCAGGGCTCCAGACCTTTTAGAAACCGGACCGTCATGTCATGAGAAAACACTGACAGTGAAATGATGGTCCGGTTTCTAAAAGGTCTGGAGCAGCTCTGTCCTTGGGTCTGTAATCCCATCCCTCCTTGGGACCTGAACCTCGTACTGTCAAGCCTCATGGGCTCCCCCTTCAAACTGTTGGCCTCTTGTTCTCTTCTTCTGCTCTCATGGAAGGTCTTATTCCTGGCGGTGAGAACATCAGTCTGCAGGGTCTCTGAGATCAGAGCAGTTTCTTCTGAGCTGCCCTACACGGTGTTCTACAAAGACAAGGTTCAGCTGCAGCTGCACTCAGCTTTCCTGCCAATGGTAGTTTCACAGTTTCATACCAACCAGGACTAGGATGTATTAAGGATATATAATATGTCACATTGATCTAGGACCCAGTATGTTTCTAAAATACAGGCACCACATAAAGTCTCATTAGCACTAAGAACATCCGAAATTTAGATGACAAGGAGGGAATAGGAGTGGAAAACTCCTTTTCCAGGCTCATTTTGTTTCAACCTGCAATAAATTTATCAGAGATTCATAGATTTCTAAGCCAGAAGGCATTATTATGATGATCTAGTCTGACTTCTTGCATAAAACATCAAGGTCATGGCAGCAGAACTCTCTTTGCTGTAAAAGTCTGCATGCTGGTGTGGCAGATTATTACTTTTGGTTTATTTTGTTTTGTTTTCAGTATATCTATACCCTAGGAATTTTTATTGAGAGAGAAGAGTTTTTAAAGGGTTTAGTTTTGCTATATGCATGTTACACAGAGAACTTGCCCCTGACCTTAAGGTGTTTTTTTAATGGTTAATTCTACAGAAGATTAGTGCTGGTGGCCTATCTTTTAGTAAATCTCATATAGCTGTCTAAATTAAACACAATGGACTATATCGTCCCATTGATTTGTTTTTTATTTAGACAGAGCTCTGTGGCCCATATCATCATGTTAGTTCTGAAGCAGAACTCTCTACTGATTTGATTGGGGAATTCTGCTTAAAACTGATGGTATGATGTGGTCCAGTGTACTGTCTCAGAAGTTTTAATGACTATGGGATAGATCTTGATGTCAGTAAAGACTACTTGGTGGCATGCCAGCGGCCTTAAACTTGCCTAAAGGTTTGTATACCCTAGAATTTTTAAACCTTGCTTACTGACTGCCCCCGCATTAGCTAGCCTTTCTGAACGTTAGTCTGAACACGCCAAAAAATGGTATATTGGCTCCAGGGTAAACCACAAATGTTTATGCCCTGGGACAAAAGTTTGCAGACCATCCAGACTGACATCTACTAACATGTTGGCTAATTTCAGTTAATTAGCAATCATTAACTCAAGTTAAAAAAACACTTTAGCCAAAACCTGTGTCCACCAAGTATTCTTTTGCTGTAGAGCCAGCCTGTGGCCTATACTTGGTACAGCCATCTGCTGGAGAGGAAGACATGGCTGCACTGGGTGATAGTCAGCTGCTGAAAGAGCTCCCTCCCCCACCCCCCTTGGGGGCACTGTGCAGGGGTCAGGCCGGCCTCAGGATGGGGGAACACAAAGGTGGTGTACAGCCATCCTTGGGTATGCTTACCCTCTGAGCTGGAGGTGTAAATTCCAGCTCAAGGAAACGTAATCACAATAGCTCTGATTGAACTAGCATGATTAAAACTAGAAGCATAGCCTCAGCAATGGGAATGGTTAGAGGGGCTTGTCACCTGAGTACGATCCCATCTGAGACTGTAAGTGTGTACTCAGGTGGCTAGCACCTCCTGCTTGTGACATCCTGGCTCCACCTCTGTTTTTAGCATGGTAGCTCAGTAAGAGCTAGGTCGGGTATGTCTCCTCAAGCTGGAATTTACGCCCTCCCTGCGGTAATGTGCTAGGCAGACCTTGACAAGACCCTTTTCTTGCCCTACGTAAGAACTAACATATACTGTTGTTCAAACACTGTGAGACCTACACAAATAACTAGTAATTTGGATACTTTTATGCTCAGTGACATACTGCTACTTAACTGCTCTAGGGTTTTGGCTATATATTTTTTTTAACAACAAGAGACACTTGTGTGAGCCATTTGAAAAACAGAAGTTGCTTGTGCTTACATAAGGTGTCACCTCCTGTATTGCACTTGTAAGCTGTATTCAAGATGCACTAGTGTTTAAGCAGAGAGAAGCGTGCTCCACTAAGAAGACAGAGCAAGAAAGATCCAGCGCATCTGAATAAAAACTACTGTCTGCTTATATACACTGGTCTCCTGCTGCACCACTGGACCAGACTCACTCTCCTTTATTCAGAACTAACCACTGTTGGCCAACCAGAAAACCAACCCCCACTTATGAACACATTTAAATGGGGAAACAAGTGGCATAAACAATATTGGAATGATGCTTTTCCTTATTTACCATGCAGTGCTTTCTGCTTCTATGCATAGACTCTGAATGCTGAGACACATGGCATCAAGCAAGGGGGAGGTTTACACAATAGAAGGTTATAATAGTAATAAAAGGAGTGTGACGCACAGGAGTATTGGTAAGAGACTGAGTTTATTCTTTGAGTTATTCTCTATTATTTATGACAAGTTAGAGTTACAAAAAGGTATTTGCGTGCCAATGGTTAGTATACACACATTCTGCTGGCTGCTGTTGCACCATTAAAAAATCAAAAACAAATGCAGGGAATATACTTTAAATATTTTCTCTAATAAATCAGCCTTTGGCTTGTATTCGAAACTGAAATACTTTCTGAAGTACAGACTTGACCCCACTGACTGCTCTTATGGAAGTAGTGCTTGTATTTGATGCTCTTGTTCAGATTTTGGGGTTTATTACAAATACTTAACTTGTTGGGTTTTATTACAATGACCTTATTGTTAATACTGGGGGTCGGTGTCTGTATTCTCCTAATATCATCTAATTTTACCGTCTGAGCACAATTAGCTTTTACTTTATTTTTCAGTGCTAATGAGACTTTATGTGGCGCTTGTATTTTAGAGGCATACTGGGTTCTAGATCAATGTGACGTATTATATATCCTTAATACATCCTAGTCCATTAAACACCTTAAATTCCTTAATAACTTTATGCATGCTGTTCTACAGCCAAATTACACTCATTTGATCAATTGATTGGCAGACTGCTGCTCAACCCAGGCACCTTTGGGACTTGTTCCAATATTCCAAACTCTACTGATTTAGTATCTGTCATTTATACAGATAAACCAATGTAGCTTTGCCACATGGATTCATTTTGGTTCCAGTTTATGAAAACACTTAAGTACATGCTTATGTCCACCCATCTTCAGAACCGTATGTAAATATGTGCTGAACATCAAGCATGTGCTTCAGTCTTATTGATGCTTTCTTGAATCAGGGCCTTTGTGCCCATTATATGAAACAAACAATTTTGAATGTGACCATCGGACACTCACTAATATTTTTGTATGGCTTTGTATGCACTGTCTTTATTACATGTCATTAAGCATCAATATCTATACTGAAATTAACATTTATAAAAATTTTTTTTCCAGAATCACAAACCAATACACTGCTTGTGTTCATTTCAATGGAATAAATGAGCCGAGCTAATCAACGATGTTAATAGGACCCTGTCACTATTAATCAAGGTTTGGGCTTTTGGAATACAGAAACCTCGGTTTGCTTAGTCCCATGCAAGCACACCATTAAAAGTCTTTTTATCCTTTTATTAAAGATACAGAAAAGAAGGGAAAATAGTTAAAGCATTTGAAATGTAAAATATTAGGCTCTCTTTTTAACAGTATCCCTTTTTCCCTCCATAAGAAACGCCTCTGCCCCTCTAACTCTCCTTGACCCGCTGTCTGACAACCTCTTGGATTGTATTAATGATGCTAATAAATTTTATTCGTATTGGGGGAAAAAGAAAGCTAGTTGAAGTCAGCTGGAGATCCTTCACACTCCTTCAATTATATAAATAGGCTTATTTGTTTGAACTAATTCAGTCTTTGTCTCTCATTCATTGTTACAGATTATTGTAGCATTTTGTGAACCTTTACCCACATTTTAACAATTGAGCTCACAGAAGAAGAAGAATGTAGAGAAATGCAAAGTTAGCCATTCACAGCAGAAACAATATTTCATTTTAATTTATAGAAAATTTACTCTGAAAATTGAGACATGCTTTCTTGTAGGACAACCAAACTGAAATGACAAATGATTAGAATATTTTCCCCAGCCTATTGTGGACACCAGTAGCAGTTGGGTTCTGTGTGCCTTTCTCACCCTCAGGCAGAGGTGAAAGTAGGGCACTACACCCCAGGATGGATCGGCTTCCCCTGGCAGATATTTAAAGGGCCTGGGGCTCCCAGCAGTGGAGCTCTGGGGAAGCGGTGGCAGGGCTTGGGCAGCAATTTAAAAGGTCCAGGGCTCCTGCTGCAGCTACTGTCCCGGGCTCTTTAAATTGTCCCTGGAGTCCTGGGGCAGCGATGTCGGGACTCCGGCAGCTATTTAAAGGGTCCCGAGCTGCAGCAGCAGCTACCACGCTGGCCCTTAAAATAGCTGCCGGAAACCTGCCCCCACCTCCCCTGGGCTCCGGCACCAGGGCTCCAGGGACAATTTAAAGAGCCCAGAGCTCCCACTGCCACTATCCTCCAGCGGCCCTTTAAGTGGCCACCCGAGCTCCACTGCTGGAGCCCTGGGGTAGTGGCAGTGGGGCTTGAGTGGTGATTTAAAGGGCCAGGGGCTCCTGGCTGCCCCTACTGCCCTGGGCTTTTTAAATCATCCCCAGAGCCCTGCTGTCAGATCCCTGGGGTAGCAGCAGAGGGGCTCCTGCAGCAAGTTAAAGGGCCCAGAGCAGTAGCGGCATCTGAGCCCCTGGCACTTTAAATTGCTGATGGATCCCCACCACTGCTACTCCAGGGCTCCGGCAGGCTCCTGGGATGATTTAAAGGGCCCAGGGCTGTAGCAGCTACAGTCCTCCACAGCTGCTGACCATGAACACAGGTGTTGGAGAGGTCACCTGAGGAAGGGCCAAGAATGGAGAGAGTGGTTGCAGCAGGAGAGGCAAAGAGACCAAGAGGTGCATTGAGACGTGCACCAGGACATCATGGGCTTGTTCAGGCAACAAACACAGATGTTACAGAGAATTATCAAGCTATATGCTCAGAAATCTCACTCACAGCAGCCTTTCTAATCCATGGAAAACTCCATGACTGCCGCTCCCTATATGCCCCAACATAACAAGTGGCAGAATGGTATGAATCCTTACCCCTAGGAACCAAAAACAATGGGCAGTGATTAAGGTGAATCACTTAGATACTAATCCTGGGGGGCTTGGATGAACTGATTCAAACTGGATTTAAACTGACTCAGGGCCTTGGACAGGACTTTCTGTCTAAGAGGGGCCCCAACCCTTGCAGATGGGTATGGGTGCCAGGTTTGTATAATTTTTCTTGGTGTCCAGAATAGGTCCAAGCAGAGATGTCCCATCCATAGGATGGACAGAGGCAACCGCCCCAGGCCCCATGCTTTGGGGGGCCCTGCACTTCAGGGGGATGTGGGGTCCAGGGTGGCCTAGGGGGCCAGCAAGGGGACTGGCCCTGGCAGCAGCGAGTGACCTGGCACCAGGCCACCCTGGCCCCACATCCCACTGAAGCATGGGGGCCCCCAAAGCGCGGTAAGCCCAAACACTGGTGGAGCCGGGCCCATGTTCCTAAATATTGGTGGAGCACGGACACCACTACCACAGGCCCATATAACTTGCTGCCTATGCAGATGGGTTGAAAAGACTTTGGCCTACTAGGGATTCATAAGTTTGATGACTCTTGGTATGATTAGTGTGTGTTTAAATCGGTTTATTGTTTTCATTATGATTTCTTTGTAATGCTTTTGCCTTGAGAATAACTCTGCTTGCTTACAAAGAGCTGTGTGGTAATTTGTGACTGCTGGCAATACACTGTTGTGACACTGGCAGACCAGCCAACCTGTGTCTGGCCCATAACAACTTAACACGAGGTCTTTGTATTAAGACAATTCACTTGTCTGTGAATTTCCCAGAATTTCACATCAACTCATTCATTTGCAGTAATAGTAATCAAGGATAGATGTATTTGGCTGTGTTTCTCTATATCCTGTTAGAAGTTTAACAAAATAACAAAATTAGCTTGTAGATGCTAATTCCCTTTCATGCTTTAATTATGTATGCAACTGTGTCCAGTTAACTTGAAGATAAAAGGTGTAAGGTACTGCGGGAAACTAATAATATTATACATTGTCTTCAGCTTAACTATATATGTAATAATGGAGAACCAGATAACTGCCGTATGTAAATGAATTTAACTAGTTTACCTGGGTATGCATAGGAAATAGAAGATTAGCTTCCAAGCTATGGTCTACCTGCAATCTGCATTACCTATTCTTCTTTGGGCGATGGTCCTGCTGTAACAATTTCAGTGAAGAGTGTTGTTAGCCTGCTAGAAGAGCTATAAAACAGAAGCCTCGGGCCTGATCCTGTCAGCTCTTGCCTGCTTAAACTTTGAACAAGGAAAGTGTAAACTGTAAAATGGAGATTTTCCAAATAATTATTTGGAAAAACCCTGGAAAATGTATGGAAAGACTCTAACAGACTTTACATCTGTCATAAACAGATAGCTAAGGGTTAATGTTTCTTTCACCTGTAAAGGGTTAATAAAGGGAACCAAACACCTGACCAGAGGACCAATCAGGAAACAAGATTTTTAAAAGCTCAGGGAGGGAAT
>NC_133769.1:129573162-129578352 GCF_003597395.2 Chelonoidis abingdonii
TATTTCCCTTTGTGGTAAGACTCAGGGCATCTGAGTCTTGGGGTCCCCCAGGGAAGGTTTTGGGGAGACCAGAGTGAGCCAAACACTGGAATTTTTGGCTGGTGGCAGCGCTATCAGATCCAAGCTGGTAATTAAGCTTGGAGGTTTCATGCAGGTACCCACATTTTGGACTCCAAGGTTCAGAATTAGGAATTATGCTTATGACAACATCTAAGCTGCCTTTGTAGTCTGACCTTTTGGGATGATTCCAGAGACTTTTACAAGCCAGCAGTTTATTGCATCACTGTTGTGATCTTGATCTAAGAATACTGGAAATCATTTGCATGTATATTGACCTTTTAATTATTAGTATCTTTCTTCTTTTTTTTCCTTTTATTATTAAACCTTTTAGGTTTTAGTTACTAAAGGATTGGCATCAGGGTGGTTATTGAGTAAGATTTCAGATTTTTATTGACCTGGGGATAAGTATTTGGTCCTTTGGGATTGGTGAACCTCACATATGTTGAATTTGGTTTTCAATAATGCCTCACTATATTAGACTTGACTGTTTAGATGGGAGCCAAGGGCTGGATTGCCTAAAGGGGACTGTTTGACTTCTTGTTAACCAGCGTAGTGCTTCAGAAGCTGTTTTGTTACTGACTGGTGAATCTAATTACAGAATAAACTACCAGTTTGGGGGATTATCTGACCTATTACTTGCAGTCTGCCCAGTCAGAAGGAAGTGGAGCAAGGTCCCTGCCCAGAGACATGTGATGGCTGGAGACGTGAGTCCTGACAGGACACTTCTGGAGTGGACAATAGAAGAGGAATACAGATGCAATTACAGCGAAACTGTGCCAACACCAACCTGTGAAAACCACAGGATCAGCCACAATGTACTACATAGGTTGTAATGTGACTGCAACATTGTAATACGTTTTTAATACATAAATGTTTGTTTATGTGGGGTTTTAAAGTATGAGTCACTGTCTTACAGTGCTGCTAAAATGTTTTTAACTTGTGTTGTTTTCTGTTTCTTTTGCATTGTTTTCTGCTTCTTTGCATACAATACTGTTCTAGTTTTGGAAACTGAGTATATTAGTTTACACCTAGCATAATTACTGCATTACAAAATCAAAATGAAAGTCATTAACACCCCGCCCCCCGCCCCATAGTTAAGCTCTGTACACACGAAGGCACACTATTTCATAGAAGCATCCCACGATGCTATTGTGGCTGACAGTTAAAATGCCATTTTAAGGCCTCCTTCAACAGAATACCCCCACAGCCGGCTCTTTGAATAAGCCGTGTATCTTGCTGGTCAAATTCAGCAGGCAGACAGTTCACCTACCCCTTTACCCAGCCCATAACCTTTCACCCATTGCTTCACAGCTATTACACAGTACATGACATGCAGCTATAATGATCAAAATGTTTGCCTCCCTTAGATCCAATCTAGCTAGTAAACATGGCCAGCAATCCTTTAATCTACCAAAACCACACTGAGGTACCTGCTCAGCTGTCAGCTGAATCTGTCTTTGCTGCTGTCAAGGTGTATGGCTTCATGAGCTAGGGGAGCAAGGAACAGGCTGTGTCCCCCAGAATCATGCTTGGCATTTCAACATTGCCAGTGGAAATGCACTGACAGGGGAAGAATGTTCCTGTTTGAAGGTTTTGGAAAAATCCTTTGTTCTTAAAGATGTGAATGTCATGCATCTTCTCTAACGGGCCCACACTGATATCAGTGAAGCCTGCCTGATGACCCACTTGCAACACCATGGAAAAGTATTATTTTCTGTCCATATACTCTGTGGGATGATGACAGAATAGGAATATGTCATCTATTGTCCCACTGCAGTTCAGAAAGCCCATTGCTGCCGATCCACCCCTTATTCCCTGCAGATCACTGAGTGTCACAGTTCTGTGCACCAGGATATGCTTAATGCCCTTGCTTGCTTGGAAGACAATGGCCCCCGCTGTGGATTTTCTAACTGCAAACTGACTGATAGCACTCTGGCACCGCAAACTTTCAGAATGTGATAGCCACTTGATTCTCCACTCTCAGTGCACCCCTTATTCTGGAGTCCTTGATCTGGAGGGGTGGGGTGAGCTTTGCACACAGATCCAGGGAACTCATTCATTCTCTACCTCATTGTATTCATTTTATAGATGGCTAAATTAATACTTACTTACAGGATTATTTCATTAATGCTGGCAAAGTATTTTGATTACCAGAGATGAAAAATAGGATGAAAGAACAAATTATTGTAGCAGTGAAGGTGAACAAACAAGCAATAGCCATGGTGGAACATGAGGCACTGGCAGCCCAAGATTCAAAAGTAAAACTTGGGAACTGGTATTTCACACCAAACTTTCAAAACTGTTTTCTTAAAAGGGGTTGTTAAAACGAATGATGTGGAAGCAGGGAGAGGGGACAAGAATTCTGTTTCACAGTGTGGGCTTCCTAGAGTACCAAAAGGCTACCCTTAGTTACATAGCAAATACAGACATAGCTGTATTCTGTCTTCCACATGTGACACTGCCATCCAGGATCAGCTGCAAAGCTACAATGAGAGCCCTTTGTAGGGTTGTGTAATTTTCTTTAATTTAGAAAGTTGCCTTTTAAGAGAGCCAGGTGTCGTCTCTTGATTGTGACTACACAAATAGAAAGGAAAGACTTCACCACCAGAACTGCCACCAGCTGTGAAGTGCTTATAAAATGACAGAGACAGCTGTAACCCTACCAGTCCTCTATTGTATAAGACTATCCTTTGAAGCAAATGGTCTTTTCAGAGAAAGTCTCTCTTTGCTCATCTATTCCTGCAGTGGCAAGTTTAAGTACTGCTTTTGTTTAAACCCATGTCATGCTTTCATTTTCCAGCGTATCAGACAAACTACAAGCATGCATGCATGCATGCATGCACACATGGGTATGTGTCCTCAGCTTCTTGAGGGTTAATAGTCAATTGATAGGATACTTATATAAGTAATGTATCCTGCTCTAGTTGGAAGTAAATACACCTTTTTTGTTTTTCACATTTCCCTTTTCACTTTGTGATTCTAGGCAGTGGAATATTTCCCCCTGCATTTTAAATCTAATGTTGTTTTTCCTTTATGTCTCCAGATTCTAATAAGCCAATCATGCTCTGTTTAAATACCAGGGTTTTATATTTGGACAACAGAAGCAAGAAAAATAAAATAATCATAACAATGGGTCATTATTTATAAACACCATCCAGCCCCACTTCATTTTGGATTTTGTTTCCAGCCAGCTCCAGCTACAACGGATTGCCCGCTCTTTGGAACTCTGCCAGCTTGGAATGTTCCAGACCTTGAAGGTGCACTAATCACACAGTAATTTCCATTCCAAAAGCTCCACACACATCTGGAAGCAGCTGAAGTACAGTGATGCAAGTAAAACCCTGGACTGAGACTGGCAAAACCAGGAATCAAACTCAGATAATGACAGACTTCTTGTATGACCTTTGACAAATCACTTAATCTCTCTGGGCCTCAGCTCCCCCTGCTTTTTCTCCCATGTTTTGTTAGACTTGTTCACTTAGCTTGTAAACTTTTCAGAGTAAGGACTGCCTCAGCAAAGGGGGATGTATTAGGGTCCCTTCCAGTCCTATGTTTCTATGGTTCCTCCAATTACTATGCATATGTACAGCGCCTAGCACAATGGGTCCCAATTTCAGTTAGTGCATCTATGTGCTTCTGCAATACAAAGGAAAAATAATAATATATAATTGAGAGGATCTGTCCAAAAGAGCAGATTTTAAATTGTTTGAGGGAATTAATTATTATTATTTTTATTTTTAAAGGGCAAAAACTAGCTAATAACAATATAAACATTGGCAATTATATTTTTGTTTCAGATTTAACACACACGATGAATTGGTGGTATATGATAGCTGCATGAAAGTATAATTATTATACTAGTTGTCTCATACTCATTAATTCTTTCACATAAGGCTGAAGTTGTGGAAAGACAATATTCCTATGGAAAACTTCATAATGTTAATGTGAATCTAACTGTTGGAGCAACAGCTGATGCTGGCATTCTGCATAAAGTAAAACCCATTTGTAAAAGACTAATAAGTCTTTACAATGAATAAGAGAAATAAGGTTACTTTTAAAAATTTTGAATGGTACTGGCCAGAGTTTTTACATGTGAAACGTGTTTGTTACTGGATATGGCAAAATACATTATGAATTCACACAGCAGTTATTGACATAATGTGCACAATTCATCCTAGGATTTGGGCCTATACAAGGCCATCTTCATCACTTACATCTTGGTTTGACTGCTTAGGGTCTAATTCTGTATATAGTTATGCATATGAGCGTTTGGAGGATCGAGCCTTAAAGTAGGACTTAAGTTGCAAGGAGGATCTAGCTCCAGAAGTTTTCACCCAACTGTTTTCCAGGGAATCCTGCTCTCACTTCCTGACAGAGTACAAAGTCTATGAGGGTTTTATGCAATGAAAGCTCCAGGTACACGTGACAGCTACTCTTCCATCTAATGCAGCAAAAAGACTCTCACTCTCTCTGCATCCCTGCTGTGAGTGGAAGAAAAGGTCTTGGACTCCCCATAGCTGAAGTGATTGGAAGACTGACCAGCATGAATTCCAACAGAAATGAAGAGAAGGAGGAAACAATTAGACATCTCTAATGTGATTTTCACTAAGAAAACTGTCATGTCTATTTCCAGTTGGTCGATGTGAAACCACACAAATGAATAGTGTTGAGTACTTAGTGCAAAACTCCATACAAGGAGAGAGTGTAGTATTGTGATTTGAACATGAATCTTCAGACTCCAGCCATATTTCTGAGAAAGGCGCATCGTGCGACACCAGTTGAGCTGACACCTGTAAATTGCCTGTTAGGTGAATAATAGGTAGAATTGCAAGCAACCTCAGTGCAGGAAGTTGCACAGCCAAGGCAGGTTGAGTGAGAGTCCATTCAGATAAGTTGTGGATTTTCCTCAATTCCCAGTGATTTTAGTGGGCATTAAGGATGCTTAGTACTTCACAGGATCCAGGTCCATTCCATCCTTAGACCTTGAAGCACTTTACACAGTATCATTGTCATAAACAGATAGCTAAGGGTTAATGTCTCTTTTACCTGTAAAGGGTTAACAAAGGGAACCAAACACCTGACCAGAGGACCAATCAGGATTTTCCTCAATTCCCAGTGATTTTAGTGGGC
>NC_133769.1:129578452-129655726 GCF_003597395.2 Chelonoidis abingdonii
TACACTAGGAACTCACCGTGTTTCAACAGAGAGGACCATTCACCTTCCCCCTCCTTCTTTCCCTCTCCCAGTCTTTTCCCCTGTGTCACAAAGTTAGACAGACCACAGTTTGTCAGACCACTCTGTTTTATAGCACAGCACTCTGCTAATACACCCAAGATAATGGAGCAGCCATGCAAGGCCTAAACATCTATTTATACAGATTAAAGGCGAGAACTTAACAAGATAACAAAGGAAGCAGAATCTGATATTATTCCTGGGCTAGGCATGCATATTTTATTTCCTTACTACCTATTACCGATCTTCTGTTAATGTTTCGCCATTACACATTGTTTATGCCTAATTTTCTTTTCCTGGCAACCTGTATTTCAACATTCTTATTTCTGCTTAAGGTAATACAACGTTTCTTTAATCCATTCTTATTTTTACAATGTAATCATTCTACTTTCACAATCCTCTTCTGGTCAAGGAGATGCACGCCATGACCAACCATTACGTGGGTTCCACAGCCATTGAACGCATCCTATCTCTCTGTCATCAGCGATATTCAAAATCATACATTTAAGACTCTGTTTTGGGCAGTCACCCTGTGACACAATTCTGGATTATACAGAGATACTGAAACATACAAAATCACTAAGGTCCAACAGATATTAGGGCTCCCTGAACAACCAGTTTCCTATGCCAGAGAAATTGCACAGTTACTTAGCCACTTCCATAAAGAACTCAGGTCTTCATGAGAAGATATCGATTTGTTCTAAGTGGCTAGCGCGATTATTACTTCATTGGTATTTTGGTCAGGTATAACACCACACATTCTTTCCATGAAGCACAGGTCACTCCTTTGGCCGCCAGCACTATGTCTAAATGCCTGACACTGAAGGGCCACCTGTCAGATCGCCCCTGTTTCTTGGCCAGGTCTTAAACTTCTCCGGTTTAATTTACCATTATTTTAACTACTGCTTGTAACCTCAGGAGCCTTTTTTGCCTGGTGTATTACTCCCCAAGTGAGTAAGAACTGCAATACCCTTCCCAGGTTCATACTTTCCGTATTGTGTTACACGACAAGGTCTCTCACGTAGGTCTGATGAGTGGAAACCAGACCAGGACCCAGTTGAGATGGCTGGGATGGGTGCAACCCAGCTTAGAAATAATAGGGTCTGCAGCTATCCCACTTGCTTTGGATGAAAGAAATTCCATTGTGGACTCCTCCGACCTTAGAAACCAGCAGTCCGAGAACAGACCCACCAGAGGTGCCATGTTGAGGCAGGGCCCCTTCTGGTCGTGACAACCCTCAAACTGAGGAAACCGCAGTCCAGTTTTTGTCCACCAGGCAGCAGGCGCTAGGCTCACTCCTGCTCTCTTGGGCCTTGTTTTGAGTAGTCTGCTTCTGGCAACCCTTTACGAGAAGCGTCAGATTGTAAGGTATTGCAAGTCCTGTTTCACTCGCCGTCCTTCTTCTGGAGTCAAAACTGACTCTGCGCAGTCCTGAGGGTTGAACTGGTTTTTGCCAGGGAGGTGTCTTTCTTACACTGTGAAGGCATGTATCCAGCGCGCGAATGCCACAGATAGGTTTAACTGACCGTCCTTGACTCTGGCATAACGGTGGCCTTCACACCTTATCTTTTCCTGATGCCTACATTCCTCATTACACGCAATACGATTGAGACATACAAACAGTATATAAATCACAACAAAAACATTGCCAATTAGCAGTACCCAGGGCGGGAAAATCTGGGAGGAGGTAAAGAGGGGGAAGGGAAGTGGGTTATTTCCCTTTGTTGTGAGACTCAGGGCCTCTGAGTCTTGGGGTCCCCCAGGGAAGGTTTTGGGGAGACCAGAAGGGGCCAGACACTGGAATTCTGGCTGGTGGCAGCACTGTCAGATCCAAGCTGGTAATTAAGCTTGGAGGGTTCATGCAGGCACCCATGTTTTGGACGCTAAGATTCAGAATTGGGACTTATGGTTATGATAATCATTATCACCATTTTACAACTAGGAAAACTGAGGCAGAGTAACAATAGTGACTTGCCTAGGGTCACAAAGCCAGCAACAGACTTGACTCCTGGTCCCCATGCCCTGCCCAGTAGCATGCGTTTGAATCAGGCCCAGATATTTTCTGCTTCTGCCATTTCTGAAATCTGTCTTTCTGGGCCAAATTTCTCTCTCAGACTTGATGCATCCAACTCATTGTGTCAATTTTCCCAACGCTCACAACTTTATTGCAAGTTTCACAATATTTGGTGTGTGTCAAAGCCCCAGTTCCTGGAGTCATGTGAATGCGTGAGAATCTCACCCTTTTCTTTTTGTATGTAAGTTTCTGGGCCTCATATTTTGCGGAGAAAGGCTTGACCACGTGACTTGAGCAAACCCCTCATATGCTTAAAAAAAACAGAAGGTAAATAAAAAGACTCCCATGAATTAACAGATCATTATTTGGTGGGAAGTGCGGGGGCTCACTTAAAGTTTTTTGAACGCAGGGGTTTGGCAGCCCAGTGTGGTCTTGTCCTCATGGCTGCAAGTGCAGTGCCGGGCAACCAAGTGCCCTGATGCCATGTCCCACCAGGCAGGGGCAGCTCTAGGTATTTAGATTCGGCTGGACCAGCGGACTCTCTGCAGGCATGCCGCCGAAGGCAACTTGCCTGCCACCCTCGCAGCGACCGGCACGGCGCCCCCAGTGGCTTGCCGCCCCAGGCACGCGCTTGGCATGCTGGTGTTTGGAGCTGCCCCTGCCAGCGGGCTCAGGCTGTGTGGTCCTGGACGTTACTTGGCTACATGCGCTGGAGTTGGGAGCGACGAGCTGCGACCACCGGGCCAGCCGGTGGCAGAGGAGGGCGAGGGCCGCGGAAGCGGCACGATGATAATTTCCCGCGTGCAGCCCTGTGACAGGGAGGGCGGGGGAGCTGGGCTCGTGCAGCGCGCGCGAGCCCCAACCTGGAACCTCCCGCCCCGCTGCGAAACGCCGAGTCACCCCACTAGCGGGCCCCGACAGCACCCCGCCCCCCGACGCCCGCTCGGACGGAGATCTCGCGAGAAGCGCGCGGCAGACGGGGAGGTGCTTAGAGCCGGGGCTCGGACGGCTCGGCAGCGGGGTTTGTGCAGCCGTCCGGCCGGCGGGCTCGCCTCGCCCGCTCCATGCCCCTGGGGTCGGGGGCGTTCGCCATGGCCGAGGCGGGGGCCGAGGAGGAGCAGCAGAAAGCGGCGGCAGCAGGTGAGGGGCGCTGAGGCTGGAGCTGTCCGCAGCGAGCGTGGGAACCCCCCCCCGGACGGACAGACAGACAGACAGCGAGGGGCTGCCCTGTACCCCGTGCGGGGCTAGGGAGCTCCTGCCTCGTCCTCGTGTGTGTCCAGGGCTGCATTCCCGAGTGTGCGTGTGTATTTATGTATCCCAAGTGTGTGTATATACATACACACGTCCTCTGTGTGTTACTCTGGGTGGTTTTGTGTGTGTGTATACATACACACATTGGGTGTGTATGTTATCCTGGGTTTTGTCAAAGTCAGAATCAGGACTCACAATTTGTCAGACCACTCTTTTATTAGCACAGCGCTCTGCCAATAACACCCAGATAATGTGAGTGGCCATGCAAGACGCAGACAGTCTTATTTATACAGATAAAAGAACAGGAATTAGACAAAGGGACAATGGAAGCAAAACAGTAAAATTCACCTGGGGCACAGCATGCATATCCTATTTCCTTACTAACTCTTATCAATCTAAGGCTAATGCTTCACCAGTTGCCCTTAAACGGTGCGGTTGTTCTATGTTAATGTCTGTATTCCTGACGCCTGGATTGCAGCGTTCCAACAATTTTGCTTAAAGGTACAGACAGCATTTCTTTAATCCTTTCTATTTTCACAATATAATTCATTCTACTTTCACAATCCCTCCTTCTGGTCAAGGAGGGATTGCACGCCATGACCAACAATTACTGGGTTCCACAAATTAACCAATCCTTATCTCTCTGTTCATCAGCGATATTCAAAATCATCATATTAGCACTCTGTTTTGGGGCAGTCACCTGGGTGACACAATTCTGGATATAACAGGAGATTAACTGAAAGCATACAAAAATCACTAGGATTCCAGACAGATAGTCAGGGCTCCCTGAAACAACCAGTTCCTAGCCAGAAGAAATTGCACAGGTTACTTAGCCACTTCCATAAAGAACCGGCTCTTCAGGAGGAAGATATGCGATTTGTTCTAAGTGGCTAGCGCGATTTATTACTTCATTGGTATGTCAGGTATAACACTCCACATCTTTCCAATGAGAGCCAGAGTCCCACCTTTAGCCACCAGCACTATGTCCAATGCTGACGGTTTGGAGGGCCATCTGTCAGATCGCCCTGTGTCTTGGCCAGGGTTTTTAAACTTTCTCCGGTTTCATTTGCCATTATTTCAACTACGCTGTAACCTCAGGAGTTTTTGCCTGGTGTATCACTCCCCCAAGTGGAATAAAGGAACTGCTAATAGCCCTCTCCCAGGTTAAGGTGGTTACTTATTATATATCCATTGGCATCTGTAAGTCCTTTTTCGCCTGAAATTACAGAGGCATTCTCTTGGGAGGACCCTAGCACTCAGAATTGTGGGAAGAGTCGGGCGGGATAACAGATACTGACCAGTTAGCTGGTAATGCAGTAATCACCACAAACCCAATGATGCCTATTAGAGCGGGAATGGTCGATTGCGTCCATTGTGTTACATAGTTATCTGCAAATGAGAGTAATATCTCAAGGGTGAACAGGGTAATTCTCCTTAGGATGTTAGTGTTTTGTATGCATTGGAAGATTGTATTATTTACTAAAGATACTGTAGGGGAACATGAAAGATTTTTCTGTTGATCCAGGTTGAGAAAATTCATTATTCCAATACCTCTGTTCCCGCCACTCTATTTTGTTGAATAATCCCATACACCATTGGCCACAATATGCGAAGGTCAATGGCTTTCCCCAGATGCGCCCTGTCCCCCATTACACACCCCACCAATGACCTTTTCCCTCCTCACACTATCCATTAGCTACATTTATTCCCCCACTGCTTTCCAAGTGTCATGTGCTGTTCCCAGTTTTGTTTAAACGGACAAAGGTCCATCCAGTGAGTCTGAGGAATGAGTGGATAGTCAAGGACAGGAACACCAGCTTGAAGTGGGCTGGGATTGCTGCAGACCCAGCATGTTAGATATAGGCTGAGCTATCCACACTTGCTGCGGATAAAAGAATGGTATTTTGGGCTCCCCAGACGCTTAAAGACAACTCAGCACCTGACGAACATGGCGCCACCAGAGGCGCATGTTTGAGGCAAGCGTCCTCTGTTCTGACAACCTCAACTTGAGGGAACCGCAAGTCCATGGTTTTATGTCCAACAGGCAGCAGCACTGGGCTCACTGCTGCTTCTTTGGTGCCCTTAGCTTACGGGCGTCTGCTTCTGAAACTTTACGAAGTGTAGATTGTAAGTATGCAGTCTGTTCTCAACTACTACTCTTGGAATCAAAACTGACTCTGCACAATTCTGAATGGTGATGATTGGTCGCCAGGAGGTGTGTCGTCTTACACTGTGACCATGGTATCCACCTGCAATGCCAGAAGTTAAACAGCTGTCTGTTGGTAAGCAGTACCGATGAGACCCGCCACCGAGTCCGAACATGTGTTTTCGATGGTGGTAGCGTACGAGACCCAGTCACTCTGGCTCAAAGGTGTGGCAGGCGCCTGAGGTGGGATCCATCGACCAGGCGGCTCGAACGCTGTGATGGAAGTGAACTTGCAGCTTGCATAATCCCCTTGCAATATTGCAGGACGTACCTGTGAGTCAAGATTTTTTTTTTTTTTATTTTTTTTCAAGTCTGGGACTGGAAGTAATGTATCCACAGCTCGCAAGGGTAAACATAACACATTCCAAAGGACATTTATGCTTGGGTTGGGTGGATCACATTTCCATAAGGGGCTAGTGGTAAAGCGTGCTGGCGAGCTTAACCTGTGGATCACAAATCTTAGCAAGCCTTATTCTAAAGTACAACCATTTCGCCTTTCCACAGTACTGTGCCTTTGTGGGTGGTATGGACAGTCAACCAGGTGTGTGACATGAATATACGAATCCAGGTGTGGGACAATTTGCCGGTAAAATGTTACCCCGCGTCACTGGGACAGAGTGCAGGAATTCCCCTGGCAAGCATAGATATGATTTAACAAACATTTAGCAACAGACAGTGAGTCAGCCTTGCGACAAGGAAAGGCTTCAATCCAACCAGAAAATAAACATACCATAACCAAAATAAATTCATATCGCTGACACTTAGGCATTTGTACAAAATCAAGTTGCCAATGCAAGAAGGGTGGTTGGGTCAAGCCCCGGAATCTCTGAGCCACTTTTACAGGTTTACCAATATTGTGGCTTCGGCACGGGGTACAGGCGGCACAGTGGCGGGCTTCAAAAGAGCTGAAATGAGGGGCCCACCATCCTGCCTTAGTTACAGCAGAGACTATCCCCTCCTTTCCGACATGCGAAACACCGTGTAGCAGGATGGCCAGCGATGGGTAGAATGAAAAGGGGGCCACAAAGGCACCAGTGGGCGAATGCCAAAGGGAATCAGGATGTAGAGAGCAACCCTGGGCAACCCAGGAGTCTTTTTCGGTTTCTGGGGCAGAGTCCTGGAGCAGGGTGAGGTCAGTGAGGGATGGCGGTGATATAGAAACAGAGAGGGAACCTAGAAGTGCATCTGGGGAAGGGTCTATGGCAGCAGCATGTTTAGCAGAGCCATCAGCAAATGCGTTACCCTTAGCAACATCAGTATCCGCCATCGAGTGGCCAGGGCACTTAACAATAGCTAGGGCAGAGGGAAGTAAAACTGCATACAGGAGAGCAGCGATATGGGCGCCGTTTTAAATAGGGGTACCAGCAGAGGTAAGGAAATCCTGAGCTTGCCAGAGGATGCCAAAGTCATGTACAACCCCAAAAGCACAGCAGGAGTCAGTGTAAATGGTGGCAGAGCGTCCCTCCGCCAAAAAGCAGGCACGGGTGAGGGCAACTAATTCAGCAACTTGCGCTGAGGTTACAGAAGGTAAAGGCGCAGCTTCTGGGGTTTCAGAGAGTGACACTACAGCGTATCCTGCAAGGAGACGACCGTGGTTGTCTCGAAAACAGGAACCATCAGTAAACAAAACAAGGTCAGAGTTAGGGAGAGGGACATCAGAAAGGTCAGAGCGCGGGGCAGTGATAGCAGAGACAGTTGCAAGGCAGTCGTAAGGATCACCGTCATTAGACAAGGGAAATAGAGTGGCAGGATTTAACTGAGAACAACACTTTATGGTGATATACGAAGCCGACAGCAGTAGAAGTTCATACCTGGTAAGGTGAGCGGAGGAGAGGTGGCTTGCATTGCGTTGTAACAGCAGAGTTTCCACAGAGTGAGGGACCATGAGAGTAAAGGGGAAACGAAGGACAAGGGATTCAGACATTTCGACTAGGCGTGCTGCGGCAGCCAGAGCACGCAGGCAGTGGGGTAGGCCTTGGGCCACAGGGTCCAAAGTGGCAGAGAAATAAGCAACTGGGCAGTTCTTGCCTCCGTGCACCTGAGTGAGAACTCCAAGTGCACATCCAGATAGTTCATGGCAGAAAAGGGTAAAAAGCTTAATATAGTCTGGCAACCCTAAAGCAGGGGCAGAAGCCAAACCTTGTTTGAGGGAAACAAAGGCAGAGTCTGCTTCAGATGGCCATGGCATGGGATTAGGCACAGAGAGTTGAGTGAGTTCCTGGAGAGGTTTTGCAAGGGAGGTGTATTGGGAAATCCATTGCCTGCAAAATTGAGCCATGCCCAAAAATTTTCGGACCTGGTGTGGGGAGCAGGGTCGGGGAAAGCTAAGGATAGCCTGGACGCGGGTGGGGGAAAGCGTACGGGAACCCTGAGAGAGGAGAAAACCAAGGTATGTGACAGGAGCTTGAGAGAGCTATAGTTTAGAGCGAGAAGCCTTGTGACCTTTGTTTGCTAGGGCAGTAAGGAGCACTAAAGAATCAGTTTTTGAGGCAGATAACGAGGGGGAACAGAGGAATAGATCATCTACGTATTGGACTAGAGTGGACCCGGATAGGAAAACAAGGTCAGCTAGGTCTCGGGCTAATGCCTGGGAAAAGTAAGATGGACTTTCCATATACCCCTGAGGGAGCGTGGTCCATGTATATTGCTGTCCCTTGTAGGAAAAGGCAAAGAGGTACTGGGAGTCAGGGTGAACCGGAACAGAAAAGAAAGCAGAACACAAATCAGCGACAGTAAAATGAGTTGCAGCCGGTGGGATAGAAGCCAGGATCGTTTGGAACAACAGGAAAAGCGGGTATGACAATACGATTAATGGCTCGAAGGTCCTGAACAAATTGCCATAATTTGCCATCAGCTTTTCGAACTGGGAGGATAGGGGTGTTACAGGGACTGGAACAGGGAACAATAATGCCTTGCTCCCGCAGGGCAGTTATGACCAGAGCAATGCCAGCCTCTGCCTCAGGGTTTAAAGGGTACTGAGGTAGGCGAGGCAGGGGTTTGGAAGAGTCTTACCAGTAATCCAGACGGGGGTTCAGTATTTAAGCGCCCACCTCAGAGGATGGTTGGCCACAGAGAGGATGGGATCTGCAAAAATTAGGTTCTTGCAAGGGACGGGACCGTGGGCAACAAGGTGGACCGGAGTGGAAGAAAGGACGTTTCAGACAGCAGGGAGGCTACAGAATCACTCAGGGAGGACTGGGGAATTTGTAAATAGACCCCATCCGGGGAACAGTATATGGTGCAGCCAAGCTTACATAACAGATCCCGACCCAAAAGGTTTACCGGAGTGGAATCAGAGAGAAGGAAGGCATGATCCGCAGAAAGGAGACCAACCTGGACCAGTAGAGGTTTTGAAAGGGAATACGGGGTTGGGATTCCCGTAATGCCCACAGCGGACGTTCCGGAGCAGACATTTCTGGAGCAGGGAACCGCAGGCAGGTCGGTAGTACGAACTGCTGAGAGCGAAGCTCCCGTATGAACAAGGAAAGGGAGAGAAAGATCATTGATAGTTAACACACACTCACTCATGGGAGTGAGAGGTAGTAAAGGAGTTAAAATTTCCTGAGGTTCCCCAGTGTCCCATCATTGCAAAGTAAGGCTGGGGACTGATTGGCTGTGCTGGCAGGGGGTCTAGCTGGTTATTCACAGAGTTACCAGGCCGGCTCGGACATTCATTCTTCCAATGTCCCGGCTGTTTACAGTAATTACAAACATACCCATAACCTGAAAATCCAGTTCCCTGGCCCCTCCCACAACCACGTCCCCGTCCCTGGTATTTTCCCCGTCCCTGGTACTGTTTGCCCTGCCCTGAATAATGCTGTATTTGCAAGGCCATTAACTGTTGAGCTGATTGTTCTTCCTTTCCTTTTAAAGTACGTTGGCAGTGCTCTGCCACTGTTTGCAATTTGTCCATGGTTTCGGTCTCCCATCCAACACTTATTCATTTTAGCATATTGCCAATAGCAGGCAGGAGGCCATTAACAAACGCAGTAGCCAGGGTGCCCTGTCCATTTCTATCTGGTTGCTGTATACCAAAATGTTGTAGAAAAATGTCAGTTGTCCGGGTGCGATAGTCGCCCGGGTTTTCTCCCTGTCGTTGCTTACAGCCATTTATGGCCGTCCAGTTGGTTTTAGGATTCCATACCCGAGGGATGGCTTCAAATAGATTTTTAGCTCGTTCCTTTCACTTTTTCCGGTATTAAGCATTAGGACCAGTGTCTGGTAAAGTAGAGTGGTGGTCAGCAGCGAGCCAATCTGCTGCTGTGAGCCATTTTTCATGCTCACTAGAGGCTGCTACAAGTAGCTTGCACAGCCGCAGGAAGCCTGCCTCAGAGGGTTCATAGGTATCACATACTAACAAAAATTCCTCTGCAAATTTGGTAGGATTTTCTTGGGGCTTTGGAAAGCCTTTTACAATTGAAAGGAGCTCTGTGCGAGTCCAGGGTTTATAGCTCCAAGTGAGACCTCCGTCTTGGCTCCCAGTATGCAGGATTTGGAGGAGAGCCTGGATATTTTTAAGGCCCAAGTGCAAGCTTTTATGAGGCAGAGCGAGTCCAGAGGAATGGGCCTCGGCAGTACCGGACGATCCAGACGGGTCTGAACTGGAGATCTCTGGGAATTGTTCCTGAGCCAGGAAATCTGGCGACAGTTGTTCCTGAGCTGGGAAAATCTGGTGACAGTTGTCCCTGAGCTGCGCCCCTCCCCCCCCCCCGGCGTGGGTGGCCGTCTATTGATCTGACGCAAGGCTGCCAGGCCAATTAATGCGTCTTCCTCATCCTCGTCCCCGGAATCTAGCAAGGGGTTTTCTTCATCTTTTCCCACCCAGAGACAGGAGTATGAAGGGGGGTCTGCTCTAAGAACCGGGTGAAGGGGAGTGCTCAGTCTAGTGGTGGGAGAGGAGGTTTCCAAAACTTTTAACTTATCATTTGAATCTTTGAGAGAGGCGTGTTTCGATTCTGTCCATCTACGATTTGCCTCTTCCCACCATTGCATGAAACAATCGACCTCTCCTTTTGCCAATTTAGTTTTAGATTGGCTGAGTCTGTCTTTTAAGACATCTGCTCAGTCCTTGTCCCAAGATCCTAACAGTGGCCATTGAGTTTTGGGATCTCCCTGAGTTAGCCTAGACCATTTTTCCAGAAATTTACAGGAGCCCGGACCCTTCCTAAAATACATAAAATGAGCCGGTGTTCCTTTAGGGAACTGCCCCAACTTAGATGTCTGGTTACCCATCTAGGAGGACTTTACACACCAATCACACAAGAAGGAAATTCGGGTTCGTCAGAGCGATGCCCGGTGCAACACACAAAAGGAGCCCACAGGCTACTGCCTCAATCGCCCTTGCTTTCACACCAATTTTTACCCAAAGTGCGGTGCGGCCTGCGATTGTGCAGATTCACTCCACTCAGACCGCGGGGACAGGAACCCCTTAGGTCGGCCCTAATCCCTGGACGGAGACGGTGCACCCAGACTCAAACACTCACAAGAGGACGGATAGACACAGAGACAGGACACCTGTGGGCTCCTTTTGTGTGTTGCACTGGGCATCGCTCTGACGAACCTGAATTTCCTTCTTGTGTGATTGGTGTGTGAAATCCTCCTGTATGGGTAACCAGACATCTAAGTCGGGACAGTTCTCTAAACGAACGCCGGCTCATTTTATGTATTTAGGATGGGTCCGGACTCCTGTAAAAAGGGTCCAGACTCCCGTAAATTTCTGGAAAAATGGTCTAGACTAACTCAGGGGGATCCCAAAACGCAGTGGCCACTATTGCCAAAGTTAGACTCAGGACTCACAGTTTGTCAGCCCACTCTGTTTTATTAGCACAGCGCTCTGCTAATACACCCAGATAGTGTGAGCACCATACAAGACACACACTATCTTATTTATACAGATAAAAAGGCGGGAGTTAGACAAAGGGACAAAGAAAGCAAAAAACACTAAAAAATCACCTGGGGCACAGCATGCATATCCCACTTCCTTACTGTTATCAATCTAAGGCTAATACTTCACCAATTGCCCTTAAACGGTGCAATTGTTCCATGTTAATGTCTGTATTCCTGACACCTGGATTGCAGCATTCCAGCAATTTTGCTTAAAGGTACAGACAGCATTTCTTTAATCCTTTCTATTTTCACAATATAATTCATTCTACTTTCACAGTTTGTTTCTCTGTGTGTGTGTGTGTGTGTCTGCGTTGTATCCCGGGTGTATTTCTGTATCGCGGTATATAAATACACACATACACATGCAGTGTCCTGTGTCTTTTATCCTGGGTGTCTGTGTTGTGCCCCATCTGCGTGTGTGTGTGTGTGAGACATTCCCAATGCATTATCCCAATCCCACACTGCTTTTCTTGAATTTGTTGTATTGTATTACCCTTTGATTATATTAATGGACATACTTTCCCCCAGGCTAAACAGTCATTCTCTGGCCCAGGGCACAGTCATGATGCTGCCAGCTCACTTGCCTATGCAGTCTTATTGAAGTCTTAAATGAGGGAGCATTTGCAGGGTTGGATTCTGTTTTGTTATTCATCATGTACACCCACACATAGATCCTATGCTAAATAGTCACATACTGATCTGGTTTATTATCACCATTGTAGACCTATATCTGCACTTGGGTGAACTGGGCTAAAAACCTTTTTCCCTGGTCTGTAATGCACTGCTTTTGTTTTATTTAGTGGTTGATATACACTTTTTAATTTATATGGCTTTGCGTTATTCAAAAGTTTGTGTGTAATATGTCTGTTAGGTATCGGCTTTCTGATGCATGCTAATTTAATCCATCATCTTAAGTGTGGTGTTTCTGTTGTGTGTGAATATGCTTAGGTTTAATGATCTTTGTTCTCAACCATAACCCTCTGAACCTGAATGAGGTTCAAAATTAGCAGCAGTTTGGGCTTTTTCTGCTTTAAAATGTATGTATTGCTCCCTTCCATGATTTCCATCTGAGGAAAGAAATAGATGCTTTGTACCCAGCTGTGAGGCACAGAAGAGAGAGTGAATTCCTGCTCTGACTACCACTTGTAGTTTGCTTTTGGTGTTTGGGTTTTTATTACTGTGTGTGTTCATTCTAGTCGCCTAAAAATAGGTCAGTATTTTTTTCCTGTTTGTCTCCTGGTGTATGGAAGCTAGACAGCATTTGGTTGTTTAAATGGGTGTGAAGCAGTGATATTTGTTTTTATAGTGTGTGGAGCTTATTTTTTTATCTTCAAGCTTCCATGAAAATCAGTTCAAAAGGAGGAAGTGTATTTGATCCACACTCTATACTTCTTGTGAGGAAATAGAAGCAAACCAAACCCCTCTCTCTCTCCCCCCTCTCCCCAGCACTGGGTTTGCACAGCTTCTGGCCCCCGCCCCCCAAGAAGCACCCATAGGAAGGATAATGTACCATAGGGTCACATGTTTTACAGTAATTCATATTTCTTACTCTTGTCAATTTCCACTGTCAGTTTGCTGATACTTGTTCTTTAAGATATGGTAGATAAATTACTATATACATTGTTTCTTACTTTTATTGTTAAGTTATACATATCATAACTTGTGTGAAAGACTGTAACATTTTTATTCCAAAAATTGAAATAGGTCCAGCTCATACTCTTAATTAATACTTAATTTTAAGTTTTGGAGTAGCAGCCGTATTAGTCTGTGTCCGGAAAAAGAACAGGAGTACTTGTGACACCTTACAGACTAACAAATTTATTTGAGCATAAGCTTTTGTGTACTACATCCCACTTTATCGGATACATGCAGTGGAAAATAAAGTGGGAAGACACACACACACACACACACCCCTCCGCCCCCCGAAACAATGAGTATTACCATACGAGAGTGATCAGTTAAGGTGAGCTATTACCAGCAGGAGAAAAACTTTTTGTAGTGGTAATCAAAATGGTCCATTTGCAGCAGTTGCCAAGAAGGTGTGAAGCCGGAAAGAAGCCACAGCCCCGCACCTGCCGGGGACTGAAAGCACCAGTGCCCGAAAGAAGCCGCGGCCCCTCACCTGCCGGAGACAGAGAGCACAGCGCCCACAGCCCCGGAGTTCTGTCCCCGGCAGGCGTGGGGCCACGGCTCCTTTTGAAGCTGGAGAGAAGCCGCGGTCCCGCGCCTGCTGGGAACAGAGAGCACTGGTGCCTGCAGCCTCAGAGTTCTCTGTCCCCGGCAGGCGTGGGGCTGCAGCTTCTCTCCCCTGCCATGATGTTGGGGACCACTGGTACAGTACTCTATCCAAGGCTGAGATATGCAATTTGTTTCAGCCTATGGCAAGTTGTAGTTATAAACTTAAGGAAAAGATACTCTCTTCATAGTCTAATGCATCATTTGGACAGATCTTTGGCTTAAATAGTATGACTTGGTGCGACTTTGTAAGTGGTTGATGTTGTTTAACCTCAAATTTGCACAGACTTAATTACCTACAACTACTGCTGTTTCACATGTTGCATATATTACTGTGAGTAAATTATGACTTTTAAATTTGAGCTTTGATATCATTTTATGTTATGCTTGGTAAAGTTTTCAGAAAAAATGTAGGAATAGAGTGAGGTAATGGGCCCATTCTGTGCCAATTTCATTTCTTGTGACTTTAACCAAAAATATTTTGTTTCTAACCCAACTTTATTCTAAGATGCTGCAGTATGTTTTAATGTCTATTTGTAATAAAGCTCTTCAGTTCTTACTTGCAGTATGCAGCATGTAGAGTAATTGTTTCTTAAACAAAAATAAGTTTTACTTATTACTTTTACATATATTTTCCATAAAAAAAATTAATTTTGGATGCTTAGCAGTTTGAATTTTTTTTTCTGGATTTTCAATAGAAGGAGCCATTTCAGTGTGGAAAATGTTTCTCAGAGTATCCCATTAAACTACCCATTACTGAAGTGTTCTCCTGGAGTCTCATTGACTGGACAGTGACACAACCTAACAAAATAGGCAGTGCTAAAAATAAATATTCAGGAACTGATTTTAATATAAAATATTTGGGTGTATTCGCATTTAAAGTCATCATAGACTAAGAGTGAAATTTTATTAATTAGGATAAAATGTAGAAAAAATTCCCACTTTTCTCATAGCTTTCTCTGCTATAAATGAAAGCAAAAAAAGCCATGAAAAAAATGTGAATTTTCCTCTACATCATATATAAATAATACTCACAAATGCAAAAAATAACAAAAAACCCCAACTATGTCAAACATATATTTTTGAGATGGCAAAGTGAAGAACTCAAATGTTAGGAAATGCTAGATTTACAGGTGCTTTTGCAATCTTATTTCTGCCCTCTTGTATATCCATCTAATGCTTTAAATTAGCAGAGGTCCTGTAGAAAAATAACATGTTCTGATGTAATTAAGGACTGTATCATAATTAGAGCGGGTTGAAAATTCCTATATCACCCTCCAGTAGATGTTCACATTGTTGTAAAGTGTTTGAAGGGTTTTGCTAAGATGTTTCCACCCATAGGTGTGGGATATTAGTGTGAGATCTTAACTTAGTTCTGTCTGCACTGATGGGCCTTCCTTTTGGACCAATGGCAATGCGCATATCATTATATCTCTCACCCAATGAAAATGGCAGTTTTAGTTGCAGTTACCTCTTCAAGAAGGGTGAGGCCTTGATAGTATCCCATGTTCTGTCTGGACAAAGTGTCACATAGACATTAGGATAATGCCTACCAAAAGTTGTCACAGACTTCCATTTGAACAATCAGATTTATCTGCTTATGTTTTCACTAAGCCGCATGCTTCTAAGACACAGGCTAAGCTCCATTTCCTGTCAGATGTGCATTAGTATTTATTCATAGAGGACAACATCTTTTGGCTTCACATCAAGATGTTTTTTTTTCTTTAAATAGTAGAAAAGATGAAGGGGAAACCATCTTGTCTAGCAATGGTCTTAGAAGGAGATCTGTGTGAGATCCTGTTATGAAGTGGCTAAGTGAGTCGTCCTTCTTCTCTCAGAGCTCATTTTACCTTCAGTTAGGCAGCCTCTACAGCATCTTTGAAATTGTTTTCCTTATGTGGACCTATGCGAAGCAAACACCTGGGAATCTGTTCACACATTTTCAAAAGCAATGCGCTGTCATTGAAGCTTGCAGATTAGATTCTGAGTTTGGAAAGGCTATGTTACAATCTCTGTTGTCTAAGACTCTGAGCTCCAATCTCTGTTACATTGGTCCACTGCTTGGGAGTCACCTTCACTAGTCAAGTAACCAAAGGACAAGCATTTGAATAAGAAAGAAAGGTTGCTTGCCTATGGAGTAACTGGACTTCTTGAAGAGGCATTGGTCATATTACATATTCCATGACTCATCCTCTATCCCTTTTAGTACTGTGTCACCTGGATTTTGCTGTGGAGAGGAAACAGTGGCATTTCTCCCATTCTGTCCTTTTATGCCCTCATTATGGGGCATTGAATTCTAGAGCATATTTGTGGGCACAACAGACACTGCTTGCCAAAAGACTCCAGCCTTGGGCACATGCATACTGTGATGTTGCACTCCATATGATTTTATGAAAATATGCTAATATGTGTGAATATAATATAACTGGAATATGCTTCATGCAAAAAGTCTCTTGTAAAGTGTCATTACAAAGCCTATAATCTACTGAGTGTGGTCATCCTATTTGTATAAATGTATCACTCTAATATCTGGAACTAGAAATATGAAGTATAACTCTGAGGTCCCATTGTAATTATGCAAAATGTGGGCCATTAATGGTGGTTTGGAATCTTGATGGCTCCCATTAATCAGGACAATTATCTGTAGATGGCTCTGTTTACTTGCAAGCTTTCCTGTGAGTCAGGCTAGGAAGAATGAAGGTTTGGGGTCTCACAGGACATGTGATCAGTGTCACCTGGTACTGGAATCCATCTTAAACTTGGTGCTTTTCCATTTAGAAGAAGGGGTGGGGACCCAGAGAGACAAAAGATTTCCACCTTGTGTCAAAGCTGTAAAAAGGGATGGAACAGAACAAAGGATGTTACAGTCATGAGAAATCCCCTAGTTACAACCTGAGCTGGAGCTAACAAGAACTGTACCAGGGGAAAGGATTGGGCCCAGACCAGGAAGGAGTTTAAGTCTGTGAAAGAAGCTGTTTGGAACATCTCTGAGGGTAAGATTTTATCTGTAATCGGTTTCTTGGTGTATTGGGCTTAGACTTGAGTGTTTTTGTTTTACTTTGTTCTATCTGTTACTACTTGGAACCGCTTAAATACTACTTTTTATACTTAATAAAATCACTTTTGATTATTAATTGATCCAGAGTAAGTAATTTGTGCCTGGAGGACCAAACAGCTGTTCATGTCTATCAGTGTTACAGAGGGTGGACAATTTATGAGTTTACCCTGTATAAGCTTTATACAGAGTAAAACAGATTTATTTGGGGGTTGGATCCCATTGGGAGCTGGGTATCTGGGTGGTACTGGAGACAGGAGCACTTAAGCTGTTTTCAGTTAAGTCTGCAGCTTTGGAGACGTGGTTCAGACCTAGGCCTGTGTTTGGAGCAGGCTAGCGTGCCTGGTTCAACAAGGCAAGGTTCTGCAGTCCCAAGCTGGCAGGGAAAACGTGATGAGACTACCTCTGAACCCATCAGGTGACAGTCCCAAGGGGGTCTCTGTGACCCAACCCATCACACATACCTTAAAAGGAGTATGTCTGATGGTCAGCCCATCGTGAAGAATTACAGGTACCTACGTCCACATGTGTAACTTTTCTTGCTTGATTTGAAAATGGTAGTAAATAATTTACTATGTTGGGAAGGAAAGTTAATAACTGATCCCATCAGGAAGGCTGAAGTGTTTAATGCCTATTTTGCTTCAGTCTTCACTAAAAAGGTTAATGGTGACCAGATACTTGACACAATTAATTTTTAACAAGGGGGAAGGAACACAGGTCAAAATTGGGAAAGAGCAGGTTAAAGAATATTTAGATAAGTTAGAAGTAGTCAAATCAGCAGGTCCTGATGAAATTCATCTGGGATACTTAAAGAACTAGCTGAAGCAAGCTTGGAACCATTAGCAATTACCTTCATGGAGGATGGGTGAGGACCCAGAGGAAATGCAGAAGGGAAAACATAGTACCTATCTTTAAAAAAGGGAACAGAGGACCTGGAGAATTATGGATTAGTCAGCCTCACTTCAATACTTGAACAATAGTTAATCAATTTGTAAGCATCTAGAGGATAATAAAATTATAAAGAATAGTTAGCATGGATTTTTCAAACAAAAATCATGCCAAACCAACCTAAATTCCTTCTTTGCTGGTGTTACTGGGTTGGTAGGTAAGAGGAAGCAGTAGACATGATGTATCTTGATTTTTAGTAAGGATTTTGACACAGTCCCACCTACTATTCTCATAAGCAACCTTGGGAAATGCAGTCTAGATGAAATTACTATAAGGTGGGTGCACAACTGATTGAAAGAGTAGTTACTAGTGGTTAACTGTTAAGCTGGAAGGGCATATCTAGTAGGGTCCCACAAGGGTCCACTTCTATAATGGAATGGGAAGAATGCTTATAAAATTTGTGGATGACACCAAGTGGGGAGGGGTTGCAAGCACTTTGAAGGACAGGATTAGAAGTCAAAAATGACCTTGATAAATTGGAGAATTGGACTCAAATCAACAAGATGAAATTCAATAAAGATAAATGCAAAGTATTTTGCTTAGGAAGGAAAAATCAAATGCACAACCACAAAATGGGGAATAACTGGATAGCTGGTAATAATGCTGAAAATGATCTGGGCAGTTATAGTGGATCACAAATTGAGCATGAGTCAACAATGTGATGCAGTTGTGAGAAAGGCTGATAGCATCCTGGAATGTATTAACAGGAGTGTTGTATGTAAGACATGGGAGGTAACTGTCCTGTACTCATTGCTCATGAGGCCCCAACTGGAGTACTTTGTACAATTCTGGGCACCAGATGTTAGGAGAGATGTGGATAAATTGGACAGAGTCCAGAGAAGAGAACAAAAATGATGAAAGGTTAGAAAACTTGACCTATGAGGAAAAGTTGAAAGAATTGGGCATGTTTAGTGTTGAGAAAAGAAGACTAAGTGGGGACTTGATAAGTCTTCAGATATGTTAAGGGCTGTTATAAGAGGACTGTGATTGTTTTCCATGTCCACTGAAGATAGAACAAGAAGTAATGGGATTAATTTGCAGCAGAGGAGATGTAGGTTAGCTGTTAAGAAAAGTGTTCTAACTATAAGGATAGTTAAGCTTTGGAATAGGCTTCCAAAGGAGGTTGTGCAATCCCCATCATTACAGGTTTTTAAAAACATATTGGACAACCACCTATCAGGAATGGTCTAGGTTTATTTGGCCATACCTCAGTGCAGGGAGCTGGACTTTGTCACTTCTCAAGATCCCTTCCAGTCGTACATTTCTGTGATTCCATTTGTACAAAATATTTTTAGGATGCCTAGCTGCTTTTTAAGTATAGAGCTGTAGAAATTTGTTAGTCATTTAGAGTGTCTTTATATACTGTATGTGTATCCATGTAAAGTTTTGTTTGTGCTTGGTCCCTGGCTTGAAAAAGCCCCAATATTTTGATCTTCTGCTCACTCTAGAAAGCTCATCTGTATAAGCATGCATTTTTTGAAAGTCAGAGGTATTACAGGATGGCATTGTAGCTGGTGGGATTGTGCATTTGGCGAATGCATTTTAAGTATTATTGGTTCTAATGACTGGTAGTTAGATGAAGTTTTATTAGGGTTGGGGGAAAGGGAAAACGCTGCTTCATTTGACAATTTATATTGTACCACTTTTAGTATTGTGGATTTAAGTGTATCTCAAAGGCACCCAGAGCTCTGGATGAGGTACTTTTTCATGGAGAATTGTTTTTTTTAAGATCAAAATAAAAATGAAAGAATAATACTCTTCTGCTTTATTGTGATAATTTTTTTCGTTTACAGATAATCTTGTGATGGAAGGGAGCCAATGTGTTCCCTCTGCAGTCTCCAGCCTTATGAATCCAATAACCAACCCTGCCACTGCCTGTTCATTCAACACATTTACTGTTGAGTTTCCAAAAAAGCGCAAAGGAAGTGATTTTGATAACCAGTAAGTGATCTGCTTTTACTCTTCTCTACATCATGATGAGACAATACCAGTTGGAGGCAAGCAGCTCTTCTTGCTTAACTTCATCATGTTTTTGTGGCATTTCCCATTACATTATATTTATTTTAAAGGAAAACAATATTGCACATCCATTCTTTGGAAATCCTGGGGGATCAAGAACTGTAGACAGACGGGGTCCTGACTCCCTGGAGTTGATTTTAGGTGGATTTCTTTAATGGCATTTTCTGGTCCTAGACCTTGGTGGTATATCTCTGGGGCTAGAATTTCAAACTGTAACTTTTTTCAATCTCCCTTTTTTCAGGAAAGCATGCTAACCTATAGCATAGGGTTATTACAATACAAACAAGAAGATCACTTAAAGTGTCTGGTTGATTGGCTAATTAGCTATTAAACCTAGAACTGCAAAATGTGGTGCTGACGTAATGATGAGGTGGGTAGGCAGTCACAGAAGCATCTAGACAGAAGAGCAACCTAGAAAGATTTGATGCTGGAGTTCTCAAACTCTTTCATAATGTGGAATGTGCTGTAATACTGAGATTATCCTGTGGACTGCTCCTCTCCCATCCACGAGCACATAACATCCCTGGGGCAACTACAGCGATTCCGTACATGGAAAATACTGTTAGGAAAGTATTGTACTTTAAGGTGTATTTTGAATGTTTAGCAGCTGGAAGGAAGGAAGAGAGTCAGCACACAGGACCAGCAAGCTCTCTCTAGTCTTCTTTTAGTCCACAGACTACAGCTTGAGAATCCTCATGTTAATGAAATGAAAATAAAATTGCCATGCTGCATTTGTACCAGTGAAAGCAGTTTCTTTTCTTGAATCTCAGCAAACTACGCTGTGTGTCCAGAATGTAAACATTTGACTTCCACTGTCACATATGTTCAGATGTTCCCTGCACTTCTTAAGGTTTTTAAATAAATAGTCCAAACAAATCCATTTCTGAAAAATTAACAGCTTTAGCTCCTGCAGAACTTATGGCATAGGATTCCAATGTTCCATGGGAAATTTCAAACTCAACGAAAAGTCAATTTTTCAAGCCCATGATGGATAATTACTGTGTACTAATTTTAACCAGGAATCTAGAGTTTCTGAAGTGCTCTAAATCTAGTTATTGACAATTCCTTGAGCCAACAAGACCTCACTGACTAAAATTTGTTTAGGCAGCTTATATAGCCAAATTTCTGGTACAGTGTACTATAATTCAAATGTATAATGCCTCAGAAATTAAAAATCAGTTGTGTACAAAAATATATTCAAAAGTCAGGAAATTCCTGATTGGATTGTGCAGGCAACCTTAATTCTGCTCCCCATTCATTGGACCACTGCACTTAAGAGGCAAGTTCTTATTTTAAAAAGTTTTTAATAGCATGTGCATACACTATCCTGAGTCCATGGAGGCAGAATTAAGGCTGCATGTCAACAAATCTGACGTTTCAAGTGATTTATTTATATAGAAAATTCACTTACTTTTATTGTGTGTAATTTTGAAGATGTCTTTTAAAAAAAGAAAAAGGTATACCACAGAACATGGTTATAAAACTGCCCTCATCTTTCTACCCTCTCCTGGCTGCCCAAATCATGCATCATCAGCAGAGTTTGAACCCTAAAGTTTCAGCACTGCAAGACAGCTTGAGCTACAGAAATTAACTATATTAGCTAGCAATAGAAGGCTTTTATCCCAGGGACGTGGGCCATGGCACCATATGCTGCATCTCAGGGATGGTTGGGGAGAACCCACATGCCTCTCTCTTGAGAGTTGGGGAAGTTCCTGCCCCATACATTGCCCTGGGGAAAAAGGGATGCTGGGGGCATCCTGAATTGGTCTGAATCAACCATAAAAAATTCAGTAAAGACAAGTGCAAAGTAATACACTTAAATAAAAATCAAATGAAACCACAAAATGGAAACTAACTGGCTGGGCATTAGTACTACAGAAAAGTACCTGGGGACTATAGTCAATCAAAATTGAATATTAGCCAATGATGTAATGCAGTTGCGAAAAAGGCTAATATTCTGGGATGTATTAACAGGAGCGTTATTTGTAAGACACGGGAGGTAATTGTCCCGTACTACATGAGGCCTCAGCTGGAATACTGTGTCCAATACTTAAGATAGATGTGGACAAATTGGAGAGAATGCAGAGGAGAGCAATATAAATTTATGAAAGGTTTAGAAAATCTGAACTATAATGAAAGGTTAAAAAAAAAAAAACTGGACAGGTGTAGTCTTGAGAAGAGAAGACTGTGTTGAGGACCTGATAATAAGTCTTCAGATGTCTTAAGTGCTGTTATGAAAAGGCCAGTCGTTGGTTGTTCTTTATATCCACTGAAAGTAAGACAAGAACTAATTGGTTTGATCTACAACAAAGGGGATTTAGGTTAGGGTGACATTCCCCAGGGTACAATCTGGACAGTTGTACAGCTGTATCCTCTCAACCCTGCAACCGGGGTGCGTTTCATACTGCTTTGCTTTGAGAACAGTCACTCTCAGCCTCTTCACACACAGCTTATAGCGTACAAAATCACATCAAGCTGAATGATACGAGCGCTTCTAGCCATTCACTCTTGAATTATATTGTAGAGTGACACTAGCAAAAACTTGGAGCATGTCTCAGCAATGCCATACAGTAAAATCTTTAAACTTTACATACAATGTTGCTACACATGTTCTATCAAGGCAATAATGTTCAGTAGATTATGAATTTTCAAATGATACCTCACAAGGCATACTTTGTACAAAATGCATCAGAGTTTTGTAAAAGTGATGAACATAAGGGTATGGTCTGTCACAGTTAGATAATAGGAAAAATTATCTAAGGATAGTTAAGTACTGGAATGGGCTTCCAAGAGAGGTTGTGGAATCCCAAGTATGAGAGGTTTCTAAGAACAGATTAGATAAACATCTGTCAGGAATGGCTTAGGTATATGTAGTCCTGCCACAGCACTGTATGATGGACTACATGATCTCTTGAGGTCCTGTTCTACTCTACTTTTCTGTGATTATGTGCTCAGAAACTGTGCTGAATTTCCCTGAAGATTTCACTTGCATTGATCATTCTCCAGCTCATGACTGAGCAGGACTTTCCCTGCAATTGCTGCTTGGGTTGCTGCATTCTGTGCACTGAGACAAGGAGCATGTGCTCTCACTGAGCTGCTTCTGAGACCAGGCAGTATGGAAGAGAAAGTTGTCTGATTTGAATGCAGGGGGTAAGAGTCAGACCTACAAGAAGTAAGGAATGGGTTAGGACAAGATTCCTGGTTGATGGGGAAGATGAGGCGGGGTGGGGCAGGGGGTCTGGAAGTTAAGGGCAAGTTATTCAGATCAGTGACAATGTACCAGCTACAGTATATTCTTACACTTGTAAATACTTTTTTTCAGAATTTTTGTATGCTGACCACTTTCATTCTATTGGCAAACGTTTACCATTTCCCCTTAGTTTCTCATGATAGAAGACAATATAGATTTGTATCATTTATATTTTTATACACTGGTATCACTAATGTTACTACTATGTTTAGAAAAATGTGCTGACTGAACAAAATACAAAATATTTTAGGTCCATCATAAACTGTGGTTGGTTTGTTTTTCTTGGCAGTAGTTGGAGTGTTAAAAATCTGTGGAACATTTCTCACCAGATTACAAGATTTATGGTAGACCAAATGTGGGGCCTAAACTAATTGTGTGTTCCATTATTATTAGACTATAATATTTAAACTGTGTGAACATTCAAAGTTAAATTTAGTGCAGTTTTATTAGGTTTTGATCTTGCATTATGGAACAGTTCCTAAAGAATTGAGACTTCTAAAACTTTGTGCAGTAATAAGCAATAGTTCCTGTATCTTTTTTAATTAATGTCTTTGTATTTTTTTAATTTTTAATATATAATGTACAATTATATTCTGTTTTTCTAGGAGTAAAGATGGAGAACATGTAAAAATTAAATATTTCAGGTATAGTAATTTGGCAAAGTATATTTTTCTACCAGTTACTGGGACTAAATCTACCAGAATCTACAATCATAATTCATAGTTTTGTTATAAGTTTTTTCAAATACTTAATGTCCAATTTTCTTTAACTTTTTTTTCTAAACTCATGTTGAAATTTCAGTGTTGATTGGTGGTTTAATTTTCCATTTACTTGCAGTGTAAATTGTGTAGCTAAATCCCATCCTTGGCTTTGAAAATTTCAACCTTGTGGTTTCACTAGGTGTATCTTAGTTAATGTAATGTATTCATGGCATGTTTAAACTAGGGGACAGCTGGTGTAAGTTTGAGGATCTACCTCTGTGACTTGAAAAAGTTTGTAATTTAGCAGTCAAATGTTTCTAATCCATAATCCACTAATCAGCACACTGTGGCATTGACAAACAAAAATTGCTGGTCATCTCTGTCTTCTCAGCAAAGATTTAATTGCAGAGTCCTGTAATGTGGTCTCATATTACCAAAATCTGTATTTATTATACAATAATTAATAAACATCCTTTTTTATTTACTCGAACTAATATCTGATCATTTAAATCTAAACAGTAATTGTCAAACTAAATCAACAAGTCCCTAGTAATATACTATCATTGCTGTTTGGTTTACTTGTTAAACACAAAATTCAGTTCTCAATGGGTGTCCCAGTGATTAGTGAGATTCTGTTTATAAAATCCTGTTCTTTGTTAATTTTCACATTTTGTTCTTAATTTTGTTTTGAATTACTTTGTTCACTAATCAAAAAACATAAAGTTATGCATGCAGTTCATGAGAGGAATATTTTAGGGCTTGGTTCTGTAGTATATTCCTCCACTGTTTTGTTGAAGCATCATTGGGCAACCTGTTTGTGACCTTAATCTCTTTTCTTGCCTGCAAATCATAAAACTTTGTTCGTTAGCAGCTGTGAAATGCATTCTGCACCATCCAGTCCCCTGAATCCATCTATTCCCGGTTGCAATAAACTACCTGTTCATTGGGTTTTCCAGGTGTTATACAACTGAGCTGGGAACTTCCTTCAACTGTCTGTCTATTATGTTATATACCACACTGCATCAGTATAAATTATGCCGCTCGGGGATGTGAATAAGCCACTCCCTTGAGCAATGTAAGTTACACTGACCTAAGCGCCGGTGTGGACAGCACTACATCAGCAGGAGAGCTTCTCCTGCTGACATAGCTAGTGAGATTTTCGGGGACTGGAGTAATTGACAGGAGAGCTGTCTCCCATCGGCTTAGAGTGCCTGTCCTAGCAGCACTACTGCCGTGCAGCTGTGCCACTGTAAAGCTATGGCTACACTTTAGAGCAACGTCTCTATCTTCTGTTGTATAGATGCAGAGGAAAAGGCAAACAGAGTAATTGACTACCTGATATCAGGAAAAAAAGTTTTAGTCTGGGGATGGATGGGACAGAAGCAAATGCAAAGATTTTAGAGAGGGGGAAAAAAAGGAGAAACAATACTATTGTGGGATAACTAATCCGGATATTTAAAATAAATTGGTTGCTTTGGAAGAAAAGTCAAAATTAACTTGTCTGTAAAACCAGAGATTTTCTTTAAAATTGGTCCTTAAAAGTAATGTGCAGCCACAAGTGTATACATAGAAGGGAATGTTTTTTGTAAAAATCAAATTCAGCATTATGGGAAGGAACAGACAAAACACTATGTAAAGTCTCCACTTCTCTTTTGTTCCAACCACTTATGAGCAAGTTCATGCTACTTTGGTTTTATTTTCAAAATTTCACATCACACCATTTTCCATGAGCAGCTGCTGCATATTTCAGGTGGATCAGGTGTCAGATTAGCTGTCAAATATGTGCATTGTATATAAGTTTTTTCGATATGGTGTTATTTCTCACAATACAATCTGTCCCCCTGATAATGTTGATGTATATAGCACAGGGGAAAATCTAGTGAAAAATGTATGCATTTTAAACTTTGCTTAAAATACTTTTCTTCTTAGGGAAGCTCATAGTCAAACAGAAAAACGAAGAAGAGATAAAATGAATAATTTGATAGAAGAATTATCTGCTATGATACCTCAGTGCAATCCTATGTCACGTAAATTAGACAAACTTACAGTATTACGAATGGCTGTGCAGCATTTCAAATCATTAAAAGGTAAGTTAAAAACTGATCTTATAATTCCTTTATTGGGAATTACACAATGGAATTTCTTTACAGTTACATAACTGTTAGCTGTTCTGTATCTATACCTAGAGAATTCAACTCTCAGGTTCACTAAATATATTTACCAAAAGATTGAATTTTGAAGAAATTGCACATTATTTTAGAGGTTGTTCATACATTTAGTTATTTAGGAAGAAATGTGATAGCAAAGACTAGAGTGAAATGCTGTGACAAAGAAGCGGTTACATTTGAAACATAAGTTTAGGAATAAAAATTCAGCCGAGTCAACATGTCTGCTCTTTAGATTTACTTACTCTCATGTCTCTTGCTGTTGGTTACTTGTATTGCCATATATCTAAGTCTTCTTCCCCAGACATAGTTTTGTGTGTATCTTGAACTCTTGCTTGCACTTCATAAGGTACAACATATATGTACACACACACACTCTCTCTCTCTCTCTCTCTCTAGTTCTGTTTAAATTCCCTTAGCTGCTCCTAGTCTTATTTTTACCTTGTCTTCTAGATTTTGAAGCTCTTATTAGTGTAATAAATAACTTGTAAACTTATCAGTTACATCAGAATTTCCTCCTTTTGCAATGAAAGTCTCATAACTTTTGACTCTTGTGACTTATTCAAGAGAATCAGTTTTTCTGTTGTCCTATGATGCATCCTCTCCAAAGCAATAGTATTCTCCCTCTAGACCATGGGGGGTCAAGCAAGTGCCTTATTTCTAATTTGAATTTGTCTAGCTTTAATTTCCAGCCATTGGTTCTTGTTATACCTCTTTCTGCTAGATTAAAGGGCCCTTTAGTACCTGGTATTTTCTACAGTCCAGTCACCTCTTGATCTTTGTTTTGATAAACTAGACAGATTGAAGTCTTTAAAGTCACTCACTATAAGGCATTTTTTCCAGTCCTCAGATCATTACTGTGGCATTTTTCTTTACCCTCTCCAATTTTTCCATATCTCTTTTTAAAGCAGGGATACCAGAAGTACAGTGTTCCAGTATCATTGTCACTAGTGCCGTATATTGAGATAAACTCACCTTCCTGATCCTACTTGCTAATCTCATGTTCATACATCCAAAGATTGTGTAACAGGTGCATGCTGTCCTTGTACATCTACTTGTGGCCAAGTGCAGTATTACTGGTATGCTTGCCTTAATTTCCCATTTGGGCCATCAGTAAATTGGTAAACTAATCTAAACTCCATATTCCCTAAATGTCAAGGGGTTAAACTCTGTTTACCTTCGTTTACCCTCAACTAGACTACAGCATTTGGCTATATTCAAACATGTTTTGTTTTGAGTGGGCCCAGGTCACCAAATGATCCACATCAGTCTGTATGAATACCCTGTCCTCCTCATTATTTGGTACTCCGGTGGTCTGTGTCAAGTAAGCTTTATAGCAGTAATTTTATATTTACCTCTAGATCATTGATGAAAATACTGAATAGCATCAGGTTTAGAACTGATCTCTGCAGAACACCACTAGGAACATTTTCGTTTGATGCTGAGTCCCCATTGATGACTACTAATTTGAGATCTGTCAGTTAGCCAGTTCTTCAATTTAACATGATGTATTGATATTGTATAGTGCTAGTTTTTTAATCAGAATGCTATGAGGTCAGATGCCTCACAAAAGTCTAAATACACCTACGTCTGCATCAACCAAGTTTGTGTCACCAAAAAATGAAATCAGGTTTGTTTGACAAGACTTATTTTCTGTACAGCTGCATTGACTGATCTTAATTATGTTCACATCCTTTAATCCTGTATCAGCTTTTCCATTATTTTGCCTGGGATTGGTGTCAAGCTAACTAACTAGTTATCTAAGACATCTCTCTTGCCCTTTTTGAACATAGGTACAATGTTAGCAGTCTTCTAGTCATCATGATTTATTAAAAATTAATAGTGATTTTAGAGATCTTCTCAACCAGCTCTTTTAGGATTCTTGGATGCAAGTTATGTAGGCTTGCTGTTTTCAAAATGTTTATTCCAGGGGATATTCAAAAGGAAATAATATCATGAATTAGCAAAGTGGCAGCTGCATTCAACAGCTGAAAAAAGATTTGGTCATTAAAAAGCCACTAATTAGAGACCAAACTGCTAATCTTGAACTCAAATGTTATCTCCACCTAACGTATGGATGTGAAAGCTGGATATCCACCAAAGGTTTAGACATGTCTAAATGCCTCAGGAGAAAATAGTAGATATTAAATGGAAAGCATTTATAACACATGCCGAGATTCATCAGAGAGTTTAACAACCCCTTGTCTCTAAAGTTATCCAGAAAAGATGGAAATATAATCTGAAACGTTAAGAATGAAGCCAGAGTATCTGCCATAGCATGCGTGCCATTGGGCAGCTGGGGGAACATGCAAAAAGCGGCTGACTGAAGGAATTGCTCCATCAAACAGTACTTGGGGGGAAACTTATGGATCTTAACACAGAGAGGTCATGCGGAGAGCTCAGGATATAGAAGGATGGTGGAACCTTTTTCATATGTTAAGCAATGTTTGATGATGCAGGCAGGATTCAGATAAAGTTAGACATCTGTCAAAGCTAGGACTACAAAAATGTTTAATCTCTCATTTGCTTGTAGGTAGAAGTGTCTTTAGTTCTCCTAAACACCACTTCCCTTATTACTTAGTGATATTCTTAATGATATGTAACGAATGATCTATTCTAAAATGAAAAACACAACGGTTCTACACAGAAGCAATACAAAATCAAATTGGTGATGTTACTGACAGTTATTTTGACTGTTCTTGGTTTGTTTAATATTATCCAATTTGGGGAAGGGAAGATGCAATGGAGTTTGGAGTAGAGGGCTTCTAAGGGGACCGTTCTGTTAGAGGTACTATTTCTGAGGAGACCTAAAACAAGAGATGTTGAACACTTGCTAAAGGTATCAGGGCATTTTTTTCAGGAGTAAGGCTGTCATGGCCTGTGCTATTTGACAGTTCCATGCTAGTGGATGTGGTCTGGCTTAAATCTATTCTATAGTTTTGCCTGTATTACCTGAATTGCTGCTGCTGTTACCTGAATTGCTGCTGCTGTTGAGTACCAACTCTTTTTTGCACTTACTTTGCCTATTACATCTCAAGGTTATTTGTGCATGAGGGGTAGTGTAGAAAAATCTCAAAGATGAAAGCAAAGTATTTTTGTCATCTATAAATTAATATCCTAGTGATATACTTCAAGACAAACTTTTTTTTGAGAGAGAAGTGTCATACCACATTGGCAACATGCATGAGTTCGTGCGTAACTTACAAAGCTCCTCTTTCATTTTGAACTGAAGTCATAACCTTGAGTCTGGTTAAGATCTAATTAAAATGGTCACCACCTAGAAATTGTTTCCTTTTTGCTAGTTCTTTCCTCAGGGTTCTTCATTTTTTTGCAAACATCTGGTCTTGTGTTATCCCAAACTCATTTGCTTTAGCATAGGTCTGGAATTCCTGAGATGAGGTTATGACTGTTTAATAAGTTACTTATTAAAAGAAAAGTTAATTTGTACATTCCAGTATAGAAAGCAGAAAACGGTTTTTATGGTTAAAAAGCATGTGTGCATGTTCTATATGTGAATTTGATTAAAATGCAGCTTTGTTTATAAAGGAAACAAAGGATTACATTTTGTTTCTTTTATAACATTTATAAATAACTTGATGTTTTGCAGGTTCTACCAGTTCTTATGCAGAAGTTCAATATAAGCCTTCATTTTTACAGGATAGTGAGCTGAAACAGTTAATCCTTAGGGTAAGTAAAAAGAAACCCTGTATCAAGTGATGTCCTCTTTAAAGCCTGGCTTAACGTCAGTTGACTGCAAAAGGCTTTTCCTTACGTTCTTCCTTCAAGTCAGTGCTTTGATATCCTTGCTAAGACTCTGTTTATAAACTCTAACAATAGAATATATGCACAGGATTTGTCTATAAAAGCCATGGAAACTGTGTGTGTTAATAGGGCATTTCTACAAACTACCCAGGAGTATTGTAAATCTGTATAAAAACTGCATAATGAATGTGCAAGGTGGATGTTTTTTGTATTTATCTAAATATCTAAGTGTGTGCACTTATACAAAAAATCTTTCATTTCCATTAACTAGCCTGCAAATTTTCTACACTTCATTTTGTTTTCAAAGTATACACTTCAGTTACTGAAAGATGTGGAAATTAACCTATGAAAGCAGCTGTTTTTACTTACAATATTTTCTTATCACACTTTTTCATTTGCCACAGTTTGCCTATTCTATTGCATGTAATAATACCCTTTAGCAAGAATCTGTAAAATAACTCCAAATTTAGCTGTTCTGTAGCTAAACTGCTCTTTCCCAAAACCACTTTTTTTTTTTTTAGCTCTCCGTGTCATGGTCTGATTGAATATTTGCCATCATTTTTATTTGCTATCTCTTTTATTAAAAAGCAAGAGAGAGTCCTGTGGCACCCTATAGACTAACAGACGTATTGGAGCATAAGCTTTTGTGGGTGAATACCCACTTCATCAGACACAGGACTCTTTGTTGCTTTTCACAGATCCAGAGTAACATGGCTCCCCTCTGATACTTTCTCTTTATTTAAATAAATTGTAATTCACCTAAAATATTGAGGTTCATTAGTTAATATACTCATTCTATATAGCTGTTTTTCATCAGTGTTGTATGATTTTATAAAAGACTAATTTTTATATTTATAGGCTGCAGATGGGTTCCTGTTTGTGGTTGGATGTGATAGAGGAAAAATTCTTTTTGTCTCTGAATCAGTCTGCAAGATACTAAATTATGATCAGGTAGTTATAATCAAGTCATTTTGTATTAAAGGGAAATTAGTTTCTAGATAATGTGTTTGGTTTTGTTATTAATACTATTCCTTGTGCATGATTTCTTGAAATCTTTTGGCTTTATATTGGTCTTCAACACAATTACTCCAAAGGTTTGTTCATTTGACATTATAATCATTCTGGAACTGCAGTGAACATTCCTGACGCAATTACTGGCGTCTAATTTAAAACTAAGATCTTCAGGAAATGATTTACATACCAACCCAGGAGAAAAATATATTTTGAAGATGTCCTTGTTTCCACATTTTATTGACAGAGATTTGGGCTTTTGGATGGTGAAGTGATTCTCTGAACTTTAGAAAACCAGTTTTTCAGCAGTGCAAGTAAATTGAAACTCAACTTGGTTATTGCTTAGTTTCAACAGTTTTAAGATTGAATAGTTATGCACTGACATCTTTGTTGCTGTAGTGTGGAAACCAACCAATCTAGACTCATTTTAGTTCAGGAAGAGGAAAAAGAATGAAGACCAGCCTAGTGCTTTCCCTTTTACCAAGATGCAGGTTATTTACTTGGAAATTTCTGGCCTGAACTGCCTTGCCCAGTGGCTGATGAGTAGCTTTTTGAACCCTTTGTGCCACCCACATCTACTTTTAAACCCTCTCCACTTTTCCATTTTTCCTTATAGCATTTTTTAGAGTTTAAATCAGGCTGTCTGCCCCATTACCCTTTTCTGGACAGCAGTAAGAGACACTATCAACCCTTAAATTAAAAACTGAGAGCTAGGAAAACAACATGAATGAATGGAGGGAGGGATAGCTCAGTGGTTTGAGCATTGGCCTGCTAAACCCAGGGTTGTGAGTTCAGTCCTTGAGGAGGCCATTTAGGGGTCTGGGGCAAAAATCTGTCTGGGGATTGGTCCTGGTTTGAGCAGGGGGTTGGTCTAGATGACCTTCTGAGGTCCCTTCCAGGCCTTGTATTCTATGATTTTCCAAGTTTACCATTTAACTTAATGGGTAAGAGAGAATTGCATTTCTGCTACCATGTTTTTTACTGATTTCTATAGTGTCCATATGCTTTTAATTAAAATATTGAAACAAAAGTAAGAATTCAACAAAGCTGTTGTTTGACAGCAAATGCAATGGATAAATGTTACAATTTAGACAGAATAATTCAGATAATCTGGGAATACTGACCTTTTCTAAAACAGCCTTGAACATTAAGTTACTTGGTGAGGAGATGTGGAATAGTGTGTATGTTCACAGCTTCTAAATTAACATTTTTTCACTAGGCCAGCTTGATTGGACAAAGTTTATTTGACTACTTGCATCCAAAAGATGTTGCCAAAGTGAAGGAGCAACTATCATCTTCAGATGCTTCACCAAGAGAAAAGCTTATAGATGCCAAAAGTAAGCGTCTATTTAAATATACTCAGATTTTTAATGTAATGCCTTCATTTGTTTTTAAATTCAGTTATAATGTAAGGCAAATTCATGCATTCATGCATGCGTATATGTGCAAACTCGTTCATATGATTTATACAAACAAAACATGTTTGAATGCATACCTGCTGCTTAGAATACACAAACAAGTTGATAGCTACATCAGAAAGGAACTCATTTTAGGTAATAAGAATGATTGAAGTTTACATTGTTAGACATTTACCAAGAGTTGGTATGAATTTTTTTTTTAACCAGGCATACTACTTTTTTTTTCTTGTATTTGATAGGTCTTGTCAATAGAAAAGACCTGATGTAGTCGAGCATGGGATAAAATGCTTCAATACCAAGAGTCACTGTCTTCTCTGAAAATGCTAAGTGTCAATCCTAATTTAACCAAGTCTTATTTTGCTAGTATGAAGAACATTATGTACTGTGCAGCTGATCACTATTTTATAGCATTTTTTATGAGCGGCTTTGCAACTTTCCCCCTACCAAATAGAAATTGAAAGTTTTTAAAATCTTAACTTACTAAATAAGATTGCATAGCATTGAATAGTATATTAAAATATTTTGTTACCTTCCACTTTTCACAATCATGTTTTGTTCATCTGATTTAATTCATTTAAGTTTTTTCAGTAGTTAATTGTACATGCAAAAATGTAAGAGTAAGGGAGACTATATTAATGATTTAAATGCAAATAATTCTCTGTAGGCCAAAGGCCATTTTCTGACTGTCTTATTAAACTTTTACAAGCTGGTTTGCAAGTACATATGGATTTTCAAGCTGGATCAACTCGACTGCATTCTGGTGCTCGGCGTTCCTTCTTCTGTCGGATAAAGTGTAGTAGGATCACAGTCAAGGAAGAAAATAAATGCTTGCCCAATGCAAAGCAGAAAGGTATCTCAAAGTGTGGCTGAGTTGGAGAATTTCTGTTTTTAAATATGGTATATTTAAGTTCTGAATCAGTTACGGGGTCTAAATAGGTAGCAATGACTTCACAGAATAATTATAGGGAATAAGATATACATGATAAGACCCTGTTTTTATGATCTCGGAAAAGCCTGCTTTAGTTATCCCCCGGGGGGGGCGGGGGAAGATTCAGTGAGACCTTGAAGCCTGAGGAAAATTACTGAATGGAACTGGAGCAGTTCAAAGCGTAGAAGTAAAGAAGAAATATCTGTCAAGGAGATAACTATTAATAGGGTTGCAAAATCTGCTGTTTTGGAGAGGATAGCTTAAGATGGTGGTGGGTGGGCGGGAAATCCTCTCCCTCTCCCAAAAATGCATTGTTATTGTATGTATCAGGTATGATTTTTCCTTTTATTATAAAAACTACCAAAGTTAATTCTTTAATATGCTGTGTAATTGTAGCCATGTCAGGCCCCGGAAATTAGAGACACAAAGTAGATGAAGTAATATCTTTTATTGGACCAGTTTCTGTTGATGAGAGAGACAAGCTTTCGAGCCATACACAGCTCTTCTTCAGGCCATGGTTTGAAAGCTTGTGTCTCACCAAAAGAAGTTGGTCCAATAAAATATATTACCTTATCCACCTTGTCTCTTTAATTCTTTAGTGTAATTTTTAGCTGATTTAACATCCCGTATTTTTATAGCTTTTTTTGGTTTCCATGAGTGATAGTAAACACTTGTCATATTTTCAGTGTATTTGGACACTTTATTTAAACAAAACTTTTGTTTTAGATTCTATATTTAAAATAGATTTTTGCACTGTTTACTAAAATTTGTCATTTTTATGTTAAATGTAAAGCTGGTTTTGTTATTAACCATGGAACTATTTTAATTTACTCTGACTGTTTCATAACATTTAGTGTAAAATCCTGGCCATATTGAAGTCAGTGGCAAAACTCCTATTGTCTGTAAAGGGGCCAGCATTTCATTCTGAAACTGCATATATCAGTACCTAAGAAAACAATGACTTAATGAACTAAACATCTATACATGCCCCAAAACCCATGTTGAAACACCAATGGAAATGAGTCAGCCTTTCATTTTCCAAAGGTAGATAAATTGAGTTCCTTGGGGTTTACTTTGGGGCAAAGCATCTTTGTATAGGACTCTAAAACCCAGAGTTCCTGTTTGCAGTGCATGGACACTAACAATCCCATGGAATTTTTGGAATGATAAAGGTTTGCCCCCGGTGTCTTTGGGCAAAATATCCCCATCTGTTCCCTCTTGTGTAGTATGATTATAGTCTTCTTAGCTGCAGTCCTGCATCCATCTCATGGTGAGTGTAGTGGTTCCTGAATGTTACATAATTAAATGGTGAGAAATCCACTGGAATGAATTGCAGTATATACTATAAATTCAAGAAACACAAATTAAGGTTTACATTTTGCTGAAAATTTCTTAGTCTTAGCAATTACACTTCGATAACCATATCTCAGTCTCCTTGTTTAAGATTAAAATATTCAAGTTACAGAATGTCTCTTTAGCTTAATGTAATTCACAATACAAAAGAAACTGCATAAAATATTTGCAGTAAATTAAAGCAATATGTATTAGTAAACTGTTGGTTTAATTTTCTTCTTATGTGTGAGAACGTTTAAGACGCTATTCAGTGACATTATTTACTGCTCTGTAGGGCTCAGACCTGTATGTAGGCACAAAACATAACAGCTGGAAAAGGAACTGAAAACGAATTTTCATTTGGAAATTTAACTCCTCTTTTTCACTTTTTTTAATTAGAGCACAAAAAGTACCGTACAATCCATTGTACTGGCTATCTGAAGAGCTGGCCTCCTACCAAGGTGGGAGTGGAAGAGGAGAATAGTGCAGAAAAAGACAGCAGTAACTTTAACTGTCTTGTTGCAGTTGGGAGATTGCATCCTTATATTGTTCCACAAAAGAGTGGTGAGATAAAGGTCAAACCAACAGAATTTGTTACACGCTTTGCCATGGATGGAAAATTTGTTTATGTAGACCTACGGTAAGCATTTTGTTTTCTTATTATAGAAAGAGCCAATAGTGACTCCTTATGTAGGTTGCCTAATGTTTTCTCTTATGCAGAACAAAACTTGTTGAGCCAGGACTCGGATATGTAAGACATCATATAAAAAAGTGTTGTATTACCTTACACTAAAGAATTTATTGACAAGATTAAAGCACACATCATAATGTTATCATGCTTATCAAGAGAGGCACCACTCACACTGATCTGATGCCTCCTCATGATCGCTTTGGGGATTAGCTCTCGAGGCTGACGCCCCTTCCCATGGTCACATGCCATCACGCTGTCTATCTGTCTCTCTCTCTGGTCTGCAGCTCCTCTCTGGTCCTAGGAACTGCAGCATCATCTTTGTGACTCAGCCCTCTGGCTAGGTTACTGAGCCTTCCCCTCCTTCCAAGGTACAGTCCTTCAAATCTCTGTCACTCCCACAGTGACCTGGGTTGACTTCCCTGCATCTGGTCTATGCCACGGCATCAGTGGCTGATAAGAAAACCTGGGCCCGCCCACTATTTCAGGTTCCAGTCCAGAGACCTTCAACCCAGCAGTTGTGGGCTTTCCTCTCCCAACCCTCACTCCTCCTTCCCTGGACTACTTCTTACAGCTCCTGGTTTCTCTCCTTGCCTTGGGTGTACCAGCTAAAAACCCTCTTCCCAAGGAGTGACTGCTGTCTCCTTTCCTGCAACCTTTTCCAGCAGCTCCCAATTTCCTAGCAGCCCCTGTTTGTTGCCAGTTTCCTGGCTTTATATACTCTCTCTATTCCTGCACAGGTGAGCCCCCAGCCTCTAAAGTGCCCCTGTTTGCAGCCTAATTAGCTAATTGGACCCACCTGGCCCAATTCAGCTCTTGCAGGGCTAGTGTGAGGAGCACAGTCAATCACAGTGCTTTTAAACTAATTCATCACAAATCTCAATTAGAATTTGAGAAAACTAAGCATAAGTGTCAGCAGTTAGCATTTAACCAGAAAATCATTAATCTTGCTTCTTAAAATTCATGCAGCACATTTAAATTATGCCAACAAATTATTTAATAAGCATGAGAGTTTGTCCATGTATTATTAGTTTGTTTTTTTTTTAAAAAAAACACTTTATGGTGGACTCAGTTGTCAGTTTGTCTTATTTTGTATCTCATTACTTTAACTAGAAATACTATGAGGTTGCTTTACTGTACTCCTATCTAGACAATTCTGCTTTTCATCTGTGAGAATGAAGCCTGTTAATATAGAATTAAAGTAACTGTTAAAATACCATTATTTCAAGGAATATTGACTTGTAACACTTGGAGACAAAGCTAAGTGCTTTATTCTCACCAGAAGAATTCAAATCAATAACTTAAAATATATCAATTTTTTTAAGATTCATTGAACAGTGGGATTTCTAAATAATTTAAATCAGCTTCTTCTCTGTATAGTGAGCTAACTTGTAGAACTAACAGTGCAGTACATCCTAATTGTTTAAATGTGTACATGATACAAATGTTCTCTGCGAAATATGGATTTGAACTATTTTGTGTCTGACGGTACTGGCTAACATAACAATGTTAATATCTTATTTCTATTGCAAATAGATTCAAGGTAATCTACTGCTTAACCATCGTTTATTTTTTATTCTTGCTTAGATCTGTACCTGTTGTAGTACAACTTTGTTTTCAAACACAAATAAACATCCCCTTTAAATATGCATTTTTTGTTTTGTATGATATTGGCATAATATGCTGAATGAAGTGTTTTAATTATGTGTGAATCCTCTCTTCTTATTGCCTAACAGTGCAACAGCAATTTTAGGGTATCTGCCGCAAGAGCTTCTAGGAACTTCTTGTTATGAGTACTTCCATCAAGATGATCACAATCATCTAGCTGATAAACACAAAGCAGGTATGAAATGCTTGATACTCCCTATATAAATTACAAGCGAGTTTCATGTTAAGCTAGGGTTACATTCCGCTGTCATTGCGTAAAGCGAAAATTGCATATAGCCAAAATAACATTGAGTGTAATGGTGGGTGGAATCACCCACACTACATGAACAGTATTTAAATTATTTTTCTCTTTTTTTTGTTTTTTTTGTTTTTGCTGACTGCGCAAAGCTGAATTCGTGCATGTTTAAATGAGCGTAAGATGAGACTCACGTATACATACAAACACGATGTTAAAAGAAAATAAAATCAAGTACTCAAGAGTTAGGAAATGTTAGAAATAAGGCCCTTATTAAGTATTGCCTTGTGTCACATATAATATCTGTAGTAGGGCCCTCTGTCCTGGATCCCATCCAGTGCCTTAAACACAAGAGAATATTCTTTCTGTTCCCTTAACGCTCGGCCTTAATCTCTGTCCACCCTGTGCACTGAATGAAGCAGAGGTCCTGTATAGCAGATGATAGTCATGTAATTAAATATTGAATTTAAAGAACCACCAAGCCTCAGATCTTCCCACTGTTAACTTGCAAGAGCCCAGGTGAGGCTTCATGTCTGATCAGATGGCTAAGTTTGAAATTTAATTGGAATCCAGACTTCGTGCTTATCTGGAAAGTACCAAGCACATTGTTGACACTGTATAAAATTGAAACTGTTTTATTGGGTGTGTGGCTAACAAAACGTAGTTATCAAAACAAATTTTTAAAGTGGGTTGTGTCGTCCTGTGTATACAACTCAGGATGAGCTGCTTATGTTTTTCTCTTATTTAGTGTTGCAGAGTAAAGAAAAAATATTTACAAACTCCTACAAATTCAGAGCGAAAGATGGAACTTTCATTACATTGATGAGTCAATGGTTTAGTTTCATCAATCCATGGACCAAAGAACTGGAGTACATTGTATCAACCAACACTGTAGTGTTGTAAGTAATTGGTGATGTGAATCTGCATCTTTTTTTTGTCTTCATTAGGAATATCATTAATATAAAGCTATTCATTTAAAAAAAGATGACCGAGAAAAATGGGGCTAGAAAATACAAACTCTGTGCAATTAGTTGAATCATAGATATAAGACTGGAACAGACCATCATGATCATCTAGTTTTTTGATCTTCTGCACATCACAGGCCACAGAACCTCAGCCACCTCCTGCTGTAATAAACACAGAACCTCTGGCTGAAATACTGAAGTCTTCAAATCATGATTTAAAGACTCCAAGTTACAGAGAATCCACCCTTTACTCTAATTTAAATCTGCAAGTGACTCATGCCCCATGCTGCAGAGGAAGGTGAAAATCCCCCAGGGTCTCTGCCACTCTGATCTTGGGAAAATTCCTTCCCAACCCCAAGTATAGTGATCAATTAGCCCTGCGCATGTCAACAAGACCCACCAGCCAGACACCTGAAAGAGAATTCACTGTAGTAACTTGGAACCCTCCCCATTTCATGTCCCATCTCTAGCTGCTGGTGATATTTGCTGCTAGCAGTCACAAATTGGCCATATGCCATTGTAGGTAGTCTCATCATATCATCCCCTCCATGAACTTATCAAACTCAGCCTTCAAACCAGTTAGATTTTTTGGCCCCGCTGCTCCAGAAAGCTGTTCCAGAACTTCACTCCTTGGAAGGTTAGAAACTTTTGTCTAACTTCAACCCTAAACATATTGATGGCCAATTTATATCCATTTATTCTTGTATCAGCACTGACACTTAAATTATTCATCTCCCTCCGTGGTATTTATCCCTCTGATGTATTTGTAGAGAGCAAACATATCTCCCCTTAGACTTCTTTTGGTTAGCCAAGCCAAGCTCTTTGAGTCTCCTCATAAGTCTCCTCTGATCATGCTTGTAGCCCTTCTCTGCACCTGTTCCAGTTTCTTTCTTAAATATGGGAAACCAGAACTGCACACAATATTCCCAATGAGGTCTCACCAGTGCCTTGTATAGTGGTAATAACACTTCTCAATCATTACTGGAAATATCTTGCCTGATGCTAATATGATCCTAGGATGCCTTTTTCACAGCTGCATCACATGGGCAGCTCATAGTCATCCTGTGATCAACCAGAACACCCAAGACTTTCTCCTCCTCTGTCACTTCCAACTAATAAGTATCCAGCTGATAGCAAAAATTCTTATTGTTAGTCCCCAACTGCATGACCTTGCACTTTGCACTATTAAATATCATCCCATTTCTATTACTCTAGCTTTCAAGAAAGGCTAGAGACTTGCAACTCAAACTCCTTCAAATGGAGAAGTGTCGCAGGCCTGCTTCTGAGCCTGAAGCCTGGACTTCCCCTGGACAAGCCTCGCCAACCATGGCTTCTGATAAGGGTCCCTCCTCCATACAGACTTCTGACGAACCCACTAAAAAGGGTCTAAAAAGTGAGTAACTACATCCCCCACTACATCCCGAAATCAGCCACAAAGTGCCATTCTGCGATCAAGCAAACTGCATTGGCACCGACCGCACCTTCAGTGCCTGGAGCTGAGATAGTGGGACCATCTGGCACCACCAGTACCGTGAGAGCTCAGAACTCTAAAGAGCCAACTCGGACACAGGTGCTAAGGAGAAATCAAAATCCCAGGCCTCGGCACTGACTCAGCCTAAGCCACAATCAACACACAGCAGCGCAGCACCAGTGCAGACCGTGGCTCAGTCCTCGTACCTCAGTGCACGCTCTGTGTACACACCGGCACAGCCTACAGTGCCAACATATATGCCGTGGCTCCCGGCACTGTCGCAATAACGGCCCCTGATGCAGATCATGCAGACACCACAGCGGCTCATACGGCACAAAGATCTCTTAATCAGATCTACACCTGACCCTGCCATCCTCGGCCCTGACATGATCCCAGCACATTTGGCACAGAGTCTCATTGCCACTCCGTCACGCTCTGCGCCACCTTTTTTGAGTGAGGATGAGGACAACAAGGAAGGACAAATAGAGTCTCCCCCGCAATCTCCTGCCCACCATGAGCCACCCAAATCAGGATCCTTTTAGGGGGCATACTATGCTGATCCAAACATCTACAGTGGTATGACTAACCCTGGGGTCCACCTATGTCTGTCCCACCCCAATGGGCATACTGGAACCCATGGGCAATTTACCCCTCACAACAAGGATTACCCACCACTTCTAAACTCAGCACATAGCAATCACCTGCACCTTTGGTGCCTGGACTTTTGGAACTGGCTGGAGAAGGAGAGGAAGAACCAACATACCAGGAAGGGGCACCACCTACCCACCTGTCATCCTCCCCAGACAACACTGTTATGCTTTCTCCCCCTGATATAGGGGATGAATTCAAACCTATTTAAAAGAGTGGCTAGCTCTCTGGACATCTCTCTAGAGATGGAGTCCTCTTCTTCCATCCGACACCCAATTCACTGGTGGTCGACGCAGTCCATGAATGTGGCAGACAACAGCCCAAGACCACGCTTCATGATAAGGACTGGAAAAGCCTCGACCATTTTGTCCACAAGACTTACTCTTCAGCTGTACTACACCTCCACATAGCTAATTACGATGCCTCTCTGGCAAAATATCATTACAATAACTACACAACGTTTTCTGAATTTATTGATTTTATTCCGGAAGACAAGAGAGATCAATTCGCAGCACTTGTATGAGAGGGACAACTGATCTCCAGAACAGCCCTTCAAGCTGCACTGGACTCTGCAGACACAGCTGCAAGATCAGTGGCAACTGCAGAGGTGATGCAAAGGGCCTCATGGCTCCATCTCTCCAGCTTTCCTAAGGAAGTACAATCCACAGTCAAACACTTACCATTTGAAGGGCCCAGACTCTTCGCCGAAAAGACTGATTAGACTCTTCACATGCTCAAAGATTCACGAGCAATACTGCGATCTCTGGGGATCTATACGCCTAGACCCAAGAAAAGACCAGAGTTGTTAAACGCTCCTCAACATTTCTATCATACTCCATATTCACAACATCAGCAGTATGAGTCTCATGGCTGCAAACAGAGACCATCAAGGCGACCCAGCCTACTCCTCCTGTAGCTTCGTTGTGGCCATCAACATCCAGGCAACAAAATTTGAAGCCTTGGCCAAGGGTCCGAAAACCCCATGTCTGTTTGTGCTGGAGACATCTACTCTCTCTTGACCATTTATCCAGTCTGGAAAACCATCACATCCAACCAATGGGTGCTAAAAATCGTATGAACTGATTACTCCATCCCCTTTCTTTTCAACCCCCCTACTCACTCTCCCTCTCCATCTGTCTTCAGGGACCCATCTCATGAGTCTCTACTGTGTCAGATCATTCCGTAAGCGATTAGTATATGGTATTGGACTAATCTGGGTCCTGTGACCATCTGGTCCAAGTGAGGTGTGTGAGGAAAATAAGCTTTCTCAAAGCCAATTCACGTGATGCTCTGTTGGTAAACATAGCATCTCCAGCTCATGTAGGGCCTCAACCTAGTCCATAAATCATAGAATATCAGAGTTGGAAGGGACCTCAGGAAATCATCTAGTCCAACCTGCTACTCAAAGCAGGACCAATCCCAAGACAGATTTTTGCCTCAGATCCCTAAATGGCCCCCTCAGGGACTGAACTTACAACCCTGGGTTTAGCAAGCCAATCCTCAAACCACTGAGCTATCCCTCCGCCTCCTTGGGGTCTTCACTAGTTCCCTATTTGAACCTACGGCTACATGCTCACTCCTATACCTTTCCATGAAGGTGACATTTCTAGAGGCCACTACATCTGCCAGACATGTAGGAGAGTTGAGTGCTCTCATGGCAGACCCCCATATACAATCTTTTTTAAAGATAAAGTATCCTGAGACTGCACCCCGAGTTTTTATCTAAAGTCGTCTCAACCTTCCACCTTAATCAACCCATTTACCTACTGACATTCTACCCTAAACCTCATGACAATAAAAAACACACCACACTCTCAACATGTGGAGGCCATTGGCCTTTTATCTAGACAGAACAAGACCATTTCATAAATCACTCAGACTATTGATCTCCATCACTGAATGCTCCAAAGGGAGTGCCATAGCCAAACACAGGCTCTCCAAGTGGATCTCCAATTGCATAAAACTATGCTACCATCAATGTGACCGGCAATCCCCGTGGGGATTCGCACACATTCCACCAGAGCCCTCTCGATCTCTGTTCCTTTCCTTAACAACATGCCCATCACGGACATCTGTAGGGCTGCAACCTGGGCCTCAGTCCGTACCTCCGTGCAGTATTACGCATTACAACAACAGGCAAGATCTGATGCCTTCTTTGTGCTCACTGTACTGTCTTCTCTTACTCCTTCAACTCCAAAGCCCCTTTCTTCCACCAGAGGGCACTGCTTTGAAGTCACCTAAAGTGGAGTACCCACAGGGACAGCACTCGAAGAAGAGAAATTTACTCACTGTGTGCAGTAATGTACATTCCTTGAGATGTTTCCCTGTGGGTGCTCCACTACTCACCCTCCGTTCCCTCCTCCCCTCTACTTCGGAGTTTAATACTTAGTCTCTGCAGTAGAAAAGAAACAGACGGGCGTTTGGTCGCACAGCACCAGTTAACTGCCTGAGGCAGCACAAGATAGGGGTCAAACCTGAATACTTATTTAGCAAGATGCACTATGTTGGACCTGAGTAAATGCCTGGTATTAAAGTTAAAACTTTATTAAGTTGCTGCCTCCCACTTGAAAATCCATTCCTGTGTCTATTTCATTCTTATGATCTTGATCAGCACATGCAGATTGGCTTGGATAAGAGGCGCCAGTCAGTCACTATTACCATACTACACCATGAGACCTCAACCTTGTTGACACTATTTATTCTGTGACCTATGTACAGTTTTCATATTGCCAAATCTTTCTAAAAGGGACTTTCTTACACAGTTATTTATGAGTGAAAATGCAATGTTAAAATTTGAACCAAAACATTTTGCAACCTTAACTCTATTTGCTTCCATGTGGGTGTTAATAGAAGATCATGGTTATCTTTACTTTTTACTTGAGCTGTTCAGTCATTTCTCCATCAGTGTAAAATTATGCAGTGGTAAATCCAGCTAGCCAAAACTCCTTTTCTCACCCCAAAGAGTTTGTTCAGTTTCTGTGAATTAGTTTGTGTTCTTATCTTAAGGTCTCATGGTACTGTAGGGAATGATACACAGTTGTTCCCTCTGAAACAATTTGGCAAAGTTCAATAGGTGGTAAGGTACATAAATGGACGACCAGTAATTGACTTCATCTGTCAGTGGTATGGACACCTTAACAGCTTCATGACTTTACTGGATTCTCCAGCCACAGACACCTACTGAATGTCAAAGGGAACATAACCCTCCTTCAGGAAAGATGACTGTCCAACCCACCTGTTGCCAGTCCCCAGTGCCTGACCAGCCGTATATATCAGGAGAGGTAGTAATTCTCTGATGTCTCAACAGCAGGTTGGGTGAAGTTCCTCCATGGCTGTCAGTCTAACAGAGTGGATATGTGCCCCCAAACTTTTTTCAGCCAGAGTTCAGCCAGAGATGGGGCCAATTTCAGTGAACTATCCAGATTCCCTTGGTAACTGGGGCTGAGAATGAGAGAGAGAGAGAGAGACATCCACAACCACAAAACATATCGCAGAGAATATAGAGGTAGCTTTTCCTTAGAGATACAAGAAAAAAACCTTAGTCTCTGCCCTTCCTGGCAGAAGTTTGCATGGAATTTACTACTCTTTAAGTTGGGAAGAAGGGAACGCAGATCCATCCTGAGGTGCTTGGAGGCATTTGTGTGACTTTCCTCAGACGTGGGCCTAAGCAGCTCTGCTTCACCAATCTGCAGATCAAACATGGGTCCCCTTGCGCATTAGGATTGCCCATCCTGGTGTGTCATGTGCCTGGACAGATTTTAGATGAAGTGCATTCCTCATTGCCTCATGATAGAGAAGTATGGTTTAATTCCTTGTGTTTTCTGTTGCTCCAGCTTCCGTCGCTAGTTGTAAAATATAACCTAAACAAAACTGGCGAATAAGTGGAGCTAAATCTTTCACCTGATGCCACAGAAAATGGGATTGTCATAGCACAAAGCAATACCACACAGGTCATTGCTATTTAGCAGTAGGAATTCAGTTTTTCTGGTGCAAAAGGATCAAACATATATAACTTTGTCATGTGCTCAGAATTGTGACATGTTTTACTCTGTTTCATGTACTGCTTTAATTCGAATACCAAGTATACTGTGTATTGTGTTTTTAAATTTTACTGTTTTTTTTCCCCTATGCTATTAAATTCTAAGGGGTCACAATGAGTCAGGAGAAGAAGCATTACTACCCTGTAGTTCCCAGTCCTCAGAAGGCAAGTACAGTTTTTAGTTCGCAAAATGTTATCATTGTAGTATGTACATTTCTTCCAAGATCATTCCATAGGCAATTAGTATATGGTATTGGAATAATCTGGGTCTTGTGACCATCTGATCCAGGTGGGGTGTGTGAGGACAATAAGCTTTCTCAAAATCAATTCACGTGATGCTCTGTAGTTAAACATAGCATATCTAGCTCATGTAGCTCACTGCATCCCCATGTGATCTAAAGTATCATGATTATATGCCTGATCTCCCTTATTCACTTTCTCCTAAACCTGGATTTTCAGCTAGCTAGAATGATACACTGCTTCCACAGAGCCAAGTTCAAAAGAAAAGCTGAATGGTGCATTCTTAGTTTAATAATGATAATATTTGTTTAATATTAGTTGGTATTATAATGTTGAGATGTTTACGTATATCCAGTTATGGCATGTAGGATGATACTGATAAATTTATCTCTGCGTTTATATGCTGTAAATAGAATCAGCTGTCTACCTGCTTCCTTACTTGCTATGTCATCAAGCCACAGACCTTTTCTTTTTCACTCATCCTCTTTTAGCTGGGCTTTGTACACAGATAATTGATTTATTTTTTCGTTTTACTTTTAAAAAAAAAAAGTAATTCTTATGCTATTTGCACTCTTGATAGGAAACAAAGCACAGACAGTATGAGTATTTATATTTACATGTTTGTTTGTGTTTCTTCAAGGAAAAGGAGGGTTAGGGTTACAGAACCTGCAAGATTAATAAAAGGTGACTTTAAAAGAAACCACAATTTTTAAACATTCCTTTTGCAGTTTAGTAAACTGCAGCACAGTGCATGTGTAGAAAAACATGAAATTAATTGTAAGCAGGATGGATAAAAATCAGTGCTTTAAAAACACATTAAAATTAGATTTTTTTGTTTAAAATCAGATTTTTATTGAAATGTAGCTTTTTAAAAAAAACTATTTAAAATTTAAATTTAAATTCAGGCAACTTATGTTAAGGCCTAAATTTGCTATAATTTATGAAGATAATGTAAATTTAAAACAATTAAGCTGTACATATTTGCACCAGAGTTTGCAGAATTGCTAAGTCAACTTTTGACAGAAATAGGAAACAAAAACAAAAAAAGCTGCAGGAGTAAAAAGAATTCAGAAGTCCAGCAGCAGAGTAGGGGGCTATCCTGTTTATTATACTGAATACAGCATGTTTGATTACATGTAGTTGTGTATGTGTGCATTCGGTGCAGGGGGTTGTGGCCCTCAGACCAGGTATGGGCTCTGAAGACCAGAGTGGTTGAACTGGAGGAGCTGAGGAAGACAGAGAAAGAGGCACAAGGATGAGACTTTCTGGGACATATCAGTCCCACCCCCAGTCTCTCAGCCTCTGTGCTGTTGAGCAGGATGAAAGCCTTAGGGAAGGAGAACATCAAAATGGAGTGGAGGGAAACAATCCCATAGTTGGGATCCTCCTTCCAGATGGTGTCATGGTATCCTCTCACATGGAATCCTAGTTATTAGGAAGAGACAGATAATAATAATGAGGGATTTGATGATTAGCTAACTGGGTTTGTGATGACCAGGAGAATGGCATGGTGAACTGCCTATTGTGTGCGAAGGTTGTGGGTATCTCAAGATGTCTAGACAAGTTCATGTGCAGTGCTGGGGAGGAGCTGGTGGTCATGGTACACATAGATAGCAGGGAAAGGTACGAGAGAGATCTTGAAAGTCAAATTTAGGCTGCTAGGTCTCTTGCCTAAAAGTCCAGGACATATATGGTAGCATGCTTGAAGTTCCATGCACAGGGCCAGTTAGGCAGAGCTGCAGGGTCTTAATGCGTGGATGAGATGATGGTGTAGGAAGGAGAGGTCTAGGTTTTCTAGGAACTAGGGAATCTTTTGGCAAAGATTTGGCATCCTTGCTGTATAGGCTCCACATAAACCAAAATGGAATCAGATTGCTAACATGTAAAATTAAAAAGTTTAAAAACTCCTCTACAACCTAAGGGCTGCAAGAAAGCTGACAGGTGCAGAGGAGCACACGGTTTGGACAGAAACATCCATTGGGGAGGATCTTTAACAGGGATTCTCTATATCCTAGTAAAGAGGAGAGGATAAAAGTTGCTAAAGTACAGGTAGGAGCTGAAGAGAAATAGTCAAATGAAACCATTCCATTCAGTTACATCACATAATGGCAGACAGCTAAAACTTGACAAAGTTTATAAGTGCTTGTATACAAATACTAGAAATCTGAATATTAGTATGGGTGAACTTGAGTGACTGGTATTAAATGAGGACATTGATATAATAGGCATCACGTAAACTTGGTGGAAGGATAAATCAGTGGGACAGGCTAATTAGGTGTTACAACTCAACAAAGAGTTCTTAGAGTCATTGTGGATGGTTTTCGAAAAATATCTGCTCAATGCACAGTAGCAGTCAAAAAAGGCTTACACAATGTTGGGAACTGTTAGGAAAGCAATAGGTAATAAGACAGTAAATATCATAATGTCACTATATAAATCCATGGTATGCCCACACCTTGGATACTGAGTGCAGTTCTGGTCACCCCGTCTCAAAAAAGATATTAGAATTGGAAAAGGTATAGAGAAGGACAACAAAAATGATTAAAAGTATGGAATAGCTTCCACGTGCGGAGGTATTAAAAAGACTAGGACTTTTCAGCTTGGAAAAGAGATGAATAAGGGGAGATATGATAGAGGTCTGTAAAATCATGAATGGTATGGAGAAAGTGAATAAGCAAGTGGTATTTACTCCTTCACATAATACAAGCACCAGGGATTACCCAATGAAATTGATAGGCAGCAGGCTTAAAACAAACAAGTAATTTCTTCACCAATGCACAGGCAACCTGTGGAACTCATTGCCAAGGGCTTTTGTGAAGGCCAAAAGTATAAACTGGGTTCAAAAGAGAATTAGATAAGTTCATGGAGGTTAGGTCCATCAGTGGCTGTTAGCCAAGATGGTCAGGGATGCAACCCCATGTTCTGAGTGTCTAGCCTCTAACTGCCAGAAGCAGGGACTGGATGACAGGAGATGGATCACTCAGTTGCCCTGTTCTGTTCATTCTCTCTGAAGCATCTGGCATTAGTTGCTGTCAGACAGGATGCTGGGCTAGATATACCATTGGACTGACCCAGTATGCCCATTTTTATGAGTCTCGTGCAAGTGCAGAGAGCATATTTTCTTCATTTCAGTTTATTTAAAGAGTTCAGTTCAATGGCAATCTTGAAGGACATAGTGAACTGAACACACGGTTTCTAGTCACCAACTACAGATAATGCTTCCTTTGTTTAATAAATCAGTCCGTTTTAAATGCAAAACATGTTCTGATAAACTTCGTAAAAAATTTTTCTTAGATATCCAGCACATTTAGCTAATAAAAATTAATTTATAATTTTCATCATATAGAACTTGACACAGATTACAAGTAAAAAATCAACATGTAATAAGTGCATTGTTCATTATTTTCTAACATAAATAAAAGATGTAAAAATTAAGAATCTGAATAAATGTAAATTAAGCTGTATAATAGCTTAAATAAACTCGTGTAGATACATTGTATCTTCCTGTTTAGCGCTAAAAAAAAAAAGAAGGCACGAGCGCTTAGTGTAAATGCTATATTTTATTGCACAGCAATGTGTTTTAATGAGAATTAACCTTTTTTAGGAAAATAATACAAATGTAAAATGATTGCCAATTTAAATCGTGATTTAAAGTGATCCACACTGATTATAAATGAAATGTATAGTTTCATTGGTCAAGCTTAGTAAAATGCGAAGATAAGTTGCACAATGAAAATCAAATTAGATTTATAAAACTCTTTCTAAGTTGTTAGTAACACAAGTAAGGAATCTGTTTTATGTAAATAAGAGGTTAATAAAGGCTGAGAAAAGATGGGTTAATTGTCTCCTGCTGTATAGTGAAAATATCTTAACTATTTAATGAACTTCAACTTAGTTTTCTTTTTGTAATTGTAGATACTTCAAAGCAATCTTTTCCCAGTGTACCTGGGATGCCCACTGGAACAGTACTTGGTGCCGGAAGCATAGGAACTGAGATTGCAAATGAAGTATTAAACTTAGAAAGGTAATGAAAATTGAAATTGTATTTTAAGCTTTTAAGCAAAGAAGAGTAGAATGTGATGCGGGAAGCATAAGTAATTAAATGGGAATGCACTAGTGTACTGCTTTTATTTTATTATGTCATATGAGTAGGTGTTTTTTGGTTCAGCATTGGTACACTACCTTAGAGACCAGGTGTAGCAACTTAACCTGAGATTCCTGCATGACAGTGCAGAGCACTGACCTGATAACCATCTTAGTAGTTTGCTAGTCATTCTTTATTTTAAAAAGTTTGCTTATTCACCCAGATTTCTAAAAATTGTATTATTCTGGATTTGTTACATCTTCACTTTAATTAGATTAGAACAGATACCTGGGGACTAAATTAGAACAGACACTCTGGGGACTAGAAATAATGTTATCTTCAAATGACCTCTGCCCGCTCATATTTAAGAGATGTGCCATCAGTGCAGCTCTGACATGGAACCTTCTTGTAGCAGTGCTGTTGGAAAGCCCTTACACCCCATCCCTCTACTCAGTGTTCTTGAATACTGTGAGGGTGAGGTTCTAAATGGCGGTCTGGCATTCCAACCACCTCAGTTTCTTCCACGCACAGTTACAGCCAGACCATGAACCTCACCAAATCATTCCAAATGGGAATCATTGACTCAAAACTCAGTGCCTTGGCTAGCTCTGTTGGTGTAGAATTAACCATTTAATTTTAATTTCTTCTAAATAAAGAGGTTTTAAATTCATTTAAGTCAATTCCTGTGCCTCAGCGTAAATCCACAGATCCAAAAGAGAAAAGACTAGGATTTAAGAGGTGTGCTTCTTCTCCTGCTTTGTTTCCAGCATCAGACACCCATGCAAGGTATTTGACTTAGCTGGGAGAAGGTATTCTCATCTTGCTGTGCCATATGGCACACCTTCACCCTGATAACTCATGAAGTATGTGAAAACCAGCTCCAAATATTCTGGAATTACTTCTCCAGGAAGCCTTAATGGCTAAGTCTTCTGATTCCAGGTTTTTAGAATCCATGAATACAGATAGGCCTACTTCAGCCCCAGCTCCTTCAAGGATTCAAAAGAGTATGCAGTCCTATCCAAACTACTGACCTCCGTTACTGGGGTAAAATCTATCATCACAGCACCAAAGGGTCTGCAGCCATCAGATCTGACCATTCAACAAGATGGGCTCCTGCCTGTGTTGACCTTTGATGACAGAACCAGGTCTCAGGAATGCAATCGTGGGGATCCAGCACCTTCTTTTCTGAGCAAAAGAAATGCTGCAGCCATTGGCTTCTGTTATAGCTGGCCAATCTGTACGTTAAGACCCCCTCAGATCCCATGGCCTCAATTCCAAGACCTTCAGAGCCCAAACCAAAAATAAAGGAACCAGGTGACAAATCCAGAAAGAAGGGTCATACCCCAATGTAACAAGCATATCTGCTGCCCCCTGCTCCCCCCCCCCCCAAAAGAGGCCAGAAAAGGCTCCAGACACAACTTCAGACTCCTCAGTGTTGTCTGCTGCCACTACTGCAGTGGTGGCCCACGTTCATAAGTCAATTCCAGAACTCTACTACTGCCAAAGGCCACCCCAGTTCAGGGATGCTCTGGGCAGAAAGGTAAGGGAATCTTAAAAATTAAAACATTGGTTATCCCTCCTCCATCTTCCCCACTGGAAAAAAGCAAAAAACCCTCTTTCCAGTTACAGGTTTCCCCTGAAGTTTTGCTACATTCCTCAGGACCCCTACAGGGTCCCCAGGGAAGTTTGCCTCACCATTTTCTGTACTATACTTACCCAGACTAATATTGTCTCCAGTTTGAATTCTCTCTAATCTGCATTGGGATCCACAGTCAGACGACTCAGGCCAGTACAGACCTGTTAACTTGCCACCTTTTTTTTCTTTCGGGGGTGGCTCAGATACACTAGAAAACATTAAAGTAACACAACATACAGATAATTTAGACAGACAAACAGAATACTCTTATCCAACAGGGATATTAGGATTACTCATGAGGGCATTCTGCACCAAAAATTAAAAATTATATGCTCAATATTTTAAAATTGTGCAAGATTTATTTATCAATAAAAAAATGCAAAGGGACCAGCAGGGCAGTGGGAAGCACAGGCCACTGGTTGTGTGAAGGTGGGCGATCTCCCTGTAGCCTCCCCACCCCTAGGACATGGACTCAGTGGTGAGGTTGCACCCAACCCTGACAGAGCACAAGGCCTGGGCCTACTCTAGAAACACCCTGGGGCCTTATCACTCTGTGCTCGGTGCACCAGTGTGGGGCAGGCAGGCGTAACCAGGCAGGATCCAAGTGTGGAAGGATCCAGGTGTGGGTGAGAGGATTCTGAGTGGGACAATACGGGTGTAGGCAGCTCAGTGGGGGGTCTAGGTGTCGGAGGATCTGGATGCATAGAGGCTTGTGGTGGGGAGGGGTTCCAGGTGCAGTGGCAATGGGACTCTGCAGGGGCTTCCAGGTGGAAGCGTTTGGGGCTCAGTGGAGGGTCTAGATGTGGGGGTCTCAGCGGGGGCGGTGTCTGAGTGCTGGGGGAGTGGGGGTCTGGATGCAGCTAGTTGGAGGTCAGTGGCATGGGGGTCTGGATGTGGGACTTATGGGGGTGGCTCAGGGTGGGGTTTGAGTGCAGGGAGCTCAGTGGGGAATGGGCTGGGTGCAGGGGTGGGGGTCCGGAGGGAGGAGGACTGGGTGCAAGGGGCTCCAGATGCAGGGGTTGAGGTACAGTGGGGTAGGGGTTGGGTAGGGAGAGCTAGGGGACTTCTGGGTGTATAGGGTGAGGATTGGCAGAGGTGTCTGGGTGTGAAAGGTCCATATGCACGTGGATTGGGTGGATGGGGGAGCAGCTCCCATACAGTGACTCTTCCCCCTACAGCTGAAGAGCGATGGGGGCAGGAAGCAGGGGACGATGCTGAGCTTCCTGCAGCTGGGGGAGGTCTCTGGGGATGGGTCTGACACTCAGCCACTCTTTGCAGGGGAAGAGGAAATCCCGTTCTCCCCTGTCTCCAGCCCAACCGGGACTAGCAGCTGATTCCGGCTCCAGGTAGGAGCCACTGGCTGGGATGTCCGCAGCCTGCAGTGATTTACCTCTCTGGGTGCTTGAAACAATGTACCTGCGCAGCGGTGCGTAACTGCTCTTGCAGCTTTCCTGTCAGCAAGACATTTTTGTACGAGGAAGCAAAGAAATCTGCAGCGGACATGAATTCTGCACATGCACGGTGGTGCATAATTCTCCGAGGAGTATAGGATGGAGAATCTGATGCTGAATACTGGCAAGAATGAAATATACCACCTTGGGTTAGATGACCTTACTGGCCTTTGCCTAGCTATTAAAGAGATGCTGACCAGTCCTATCTTTACAAAGATCCCCTCTCCTCAGAGGGAACAGGATATACTTTGCATGTTGGATTGAACTCATCTGGATCAATCTACATCTCCACTTCAGAGGGACCCTTGTCCAGTGTTAGTCCCTGAGTTCTTATCAGAAGATGAACCAGAACGACTCACCAAATTCAGAACGCTGGCATGGAACCAGTTAATCAATGTCTCCTGATGATATAAAAGTACAGCTGTGTTCAAAAAAGAATTAGATAAGTTCATGGAGGATAGGTCCATCAGTGGCTATTAGTCAAGATAGTGAGAGATGCAACCTCTGGGTGTTCTTAAATCTCTGAATGCCAAAAGCTGTGAATGAATGACAGTCGATGGATCACTCTATAATAAATTCCCCTGTTCTGTTCATTCCCTCTGAAGCATCTGGTACCATTCACTGTGGGAAGACGATACTGGGCTAGATGGACCATTGGTCTGAATGACCATTGCCATTCTTATGTTCTTATGTTGGGTGTCCTCAGCTGCCTCATCAGAAGATGATATTCAGTTTCATGAACTAGTAGAAAGAATGGCTACAATATTGAAAATATTCACAGTGGAAAAGACTTCTCGTCCTGTGTGTTATTTTGAAAGATTTTACTGCTGGAAGAAACTCACTCCTCATTTTAGAACCATTATTGCAGCTGGCCAAAATTATATGGTCAAATCCTGCAACTGGTCAAGTAATGTCTGATAAACTTTTCTACTTTAAGTACTATATGAAAGATTTTCACTTTTCCATAAACATCCAGCTCCCAGTTCACTGGTGGTTGCCGCTGTTTCCTAGAACAAAAGGATAGGCATATTTCACCCCATCCAACAAAAAAAGGAAAAAGCTTGATGCCTTCAGCAGAAAAAAGTCTTCCCTTCAGCATCAGTGGATGTTAGGGTTTCTAATCATCAAGTTAGGTCCAGCTACCCATACTATCTGTGAGAGAAGGCTATTTTTGTCACATCTCTTCCTGAAGATTAGTAAAAGCTGGTGAAAGTCCTGAGTCATGTTTGACTCCTGAGACTCAGCAGCCAGGGCAGTGATGTTAGCAGTAACATTAAAGCAACATTCATGGCTGAGATCTCTGACTTTCACCAGAAATAAGAACACATATGGTAGACCTTGCCTTTTAAGGAGATGGTCTCTTCAATACAAAACCAGATGCAGTCTTAAAAAATCTGAATGACACTAGATCTACAGCTAGATCTCTTGAGATCTACTAACCATCAAGAAGAATTGGTATTCTGGTCTTTAAATAACAATATCTTTCCTCCTCATTCTACTATGTACGTAGGACGTATGTTGTTGCTAGAAGAGGCCTAGAGTGACCATTGGCAGGGGAAATTGAAGAAGAAAGAGCTCCTGCACCATGCCCAGCTGTGAGGGGATGCTCCAATTGTAAGTTTGCTCTTCTACATAGGCGAAGAATGCAGGCAGAACAGTCACCCCTCAAATAAGGAGAGAGTGAGAAGGGTCATTGGTGCAAAGGAAAAGAGGAAAGGGGAAAGAAAAAAAGAAGGATGGAGTTAGTATATACTGAGGCCTTCTTGAAAGGGCTACTCTCCCACTCTGGAGCATGGAGGGACAGTATATGGTTGCCAGATTTCCTGGGTTTGTTTCGGGAGAAGACTAAGCACCCAAAGCAGACCTGGGCACTGTTGCAGTTCCTGGAGAACCAACAGTGGCAGGTGCAATTTGGATCTACAGAGTGACTGTCCTTGTTGGAGAAGGAGCAACAAACCTGCTGGAGAGCCTGAAAAAGGAAGCACTCAGTTGCCACGGGCATAGGGTAAAGAAAAATTATTTGGGAGCCAGGAGTGCTGAGGACTAGCCAGGGTGGTGTGCTAAGCTGGTGGACAGGGAAAGACCCATTAGAAAGGCCTTTCCCTATGAAAATGTTGACATGAAATGTTGCTCTAGGGGGGAAACTATGGGAATAACTGAAGAGGCTTGACCTATTGCCAAAGCATGGGCAAGGAGACTTTTGGTGTGGTAGTGGGGCATTTAAACAGGCACTGCCCTCAAGGGAAAGTGAACTGCAACTAGAGAGAGACTGGGGCCTGAGCAATGGGGAAGAGAAGGAGTGGGTGTCCTGCAGTGCCAGTATAATGGTTGCAAGTAAAACAGATGTGTCTGTGGCCCTGACAACTAACTAAACCCTATTAGTTGGAGGCTTGAGGGAACACGGAGGAGTACTACCACTGCAACAAATTGGGTGAAAGTTGGGGTAAATACAGAGTCTGAATAATATGTTTGTGGAGAGGCAGATTGCTGTCCCTAAAAAATATATGGGATCTGTGGACAGCTATTAACCCCCCCACCCCCAATCAGCTAACAAAGGCTGGGTGGAAAAGCTAGAGGCCTTGGTGGCAGAAGTACCTAAGGGGATTGAGACTGATGATGTGGTATTGGAGGCAACAAATCTAAGAGAAAAACTAGCAATAGTAGAAAAGTCTTTGTGAGAGCCCTGAAGAGAGAGAGGTGGGAGCTAAAGAGAAGTTTAAGTTGGAGTTTCAGATAGTGCTCCTGGAAGATTGAGAAGGGGGAATGCACAGGTGAATAATAGGCACACTTAAAGAAGGCGCCTCCCTAAGGCAAAAAGACCCTGTAGCAGGCAGGGTACAGTCTTGAGGGGTAGTGTGATGAATACCCCATCCTGAGTTTGAAAGTGGGCTTGAGAGGCCAATTAACTAACCTGCTTGTACCTGGGTGGTGAGCAAAGCCTAATTCAAGATGAAGCCCAGCTGGGAAAGAGCTGAGTGGTGCTATACAAGTAGGAGGTCCCCAGCATTAGGGGGTCTGCAGGGAGAAAGGGAAAGGAACCCTGCAGTCCCCCTCTTGGTAGTGAAGAGCAGAAGAGCAGGAGTTGATGCAAAGAAAGTTGTGATGGAACTGACTAGAGCTGGGATATCCCACTGAGTAGAAGGCTCATGTAGGGCTGCAAACTAAAGGAGAAGAACTGGCTCAACCAGGGAGAGGCCAAACCCAAGAGCAGGAGGGTGACCCTGGATGATTTTGGCAGGGGTAGAACTCCTAGATGGAAGGACCTTGGGAGTAGAATACTGCAGGGAGCCTGTTTGCGGGAGCCCTGACATGAGGTTTGTGGTGGATCTGCAACGCTGCCAAGGGACGGAACCGAACACCCAGGGAGAAGTCCTGGGAGTCATTGCTCATTACAAGAGCCCAGAAAGGGACTTAGAAAAAGGAAGATGTCCAGGAAGGTAGCAGAAAACGTCTGACTAAGCAGACCTCAGCTGCTGATTACAGGATCCTTGGATTGGATCCCAGTGTAGTAGGAGGGCCTGGATTCCCTGAACAGTCACTGGGGAAGGTGACATGAGGCCACTAAGAAGGGGGTAAAGGCAACTGAAAGTTCTGAGTGCAGGAATGTAGCAATGGTGGGATCCAGAGCTGAGGGTCAAAGACCAGATGTAAGGATTGGGACTATTTGTTGGACTTTTTATTAGTCTGAAATGGGTAGAAATAAAAGATGATCCGGTTGGATGGCTGAGTCACAAGAAGCAGCAGACTGCTGCGGGACCAGAGCAACCATCAGCAGGGGGCATTAGGGAAAAAAAAGAGCTGCTCTACCCCACCCCACCCCAGCCGTGAGCAGGTACTCCAACAATTGAGTCCACTCTCCTATACACCTCCATCAGTCAATCCAGACCTTGGTCACATCCAGATGTAGTAAAACTGCATACGTTGGATGATAAGAGGGCAATAGCCTTCTACCTAATTGGTTCTCAGGAATTTAGAAAGTCACCAAAGCTTTAATTCCATGTAGTTGTAGTGATAATAAAGGACAGCCAAGTATATCTCAGCATTTATCGAAATAGTTTAGTTTTGTATAGAGGAAAGCTACAAGCAAATCTATTTCTCTCCCACTGTAGCTTAGATAACACTCCAAATAGCAAAAGGTGGATTTCATGGCATGCCTCAGGCATATCCCAGTTTTTAGAAGTAAGCAGAACTGCAACCTGAAGCTCTATTCATGGTTTCACAAAGCACTACTCCCTAGATCTAGCGTTGATGCTCAGTTTGGCACAGCACTATTACAATGATAATTCAATTAGGACTCAGCACCTCACCCTCTAGAGACTGTAGTACTGGTTGTCAAACTATCCGACGACAAATGTACAGAGCCCACTCGAAGAGTACATCTATACTACTTGCTGGATCGGCAGATAGTGTTCGATGTATCGAGGATCAATTTATCGCATCTTGTCTGGATGCGATAAATCAATCCGCTAATCGATGCCCATACTCCACCTCGGCAGGAGGAGTAAACGGAGTCGATGGAACCGCAGCAGTTGACTCACTGCCATGAGGACGGCCAGGTAAGTCTGACTAAGATACTTCAACTTCAGCTACTCGAATAGCACAGCTGAAGTTGCATATCTTGATTCAAACCACCACCCCCCCCGCTACTGTAGCCCAGGCCAAAGAAATAAAGTTTACTCCCCTATAACTGGTACTCATCTAAAAGGACTCTGCATATTCACACTCCCTGCCTACCTTCCCCTTTAACTCAGAGTCCTTATTGCAACTTTGAATCTGGGGAGCTGGAGCTGCTTGGCCCCCCTTTTATAGCTTCTTACTCAGAATGTTCAGGAACAGTGAGGGGAGGTGCAGGAAAAGGCATAAGAGTGCTCCAGCAGCACTGCTACAAGATTGTTCTACCATCGGTGATGCATCACCATGGCTCTCAGGAGCAAATGTACAGAGTCCATCTCAAAGAGGTAACTTTCATTTTCCAGCCATAGTTTAAGGAAAGGCTAGAACGTCATGAAATAACACTTGAAGTAAAAGCAAATATCAAGAAGATATGTGGAGGGTACATCCTCCCCCTTTTTCCTCCCTCTCTGCCCTGTTATATACCAAAATTTCCAAACAGCTGTATTCTGATATTTGGAAGCTATGTGCTCCAGAGTGAGTAATTTTGTACTGAAGTGTTCGTGACAGTTTTTCCTGAAGTCTGTTGATGATTGAGAAAAAGCAAAAATGTGTTCTATTAATTATCATCCGATGTTGTGATGATCCACTGGTTCTCTTTCTTTACCAAAATTTGGAGCAGAAAGTGTGTGAACTATGTGACAGAATTTAAGCTTCGCTTTTGACAAAGCAGTGTTGTCTGAAGTCTCAAAGCTTATCACCTGTGGTTTTTTGGTGGGTACTGCTATGCTCTGATTAAATAAGTTTCTCATTTTAAAATGGAAGGGATTGAAGCTCATACTCAACAGTGAATGTATTGTACAATATGCATATGTATATTTTTTTAGGTTACATTGTTCTCCATCTGTTGGTGAGTTAAGTCCGTCTGATCTTATGAGGAAATCTTCTCCAACTTTAACTCCAACATGCGGCAATGTAAGTATATCATTGACTCCAAGAACTTTCAGTGAAAGGTCACTATCAAATAATTCAGAGCCTACATATGATCTATCTTAAAACTGATTTTTGCGCATGAATTCGTGCCAGTGCAAAGTTTCTGACAATCCTGTGTATTGAAGTCTTCTGTTCACAGAAGCAGTATGACACAGGCAGCAAGAGTATGAACTTCTCTTCGCTACACCACCAGTGAGCCTCAATTCAAGCCTTGAGGGACCATCCCTCAGGGCTGAGGCTACAAAAAAATGCTAGATATGGGGAAGGTATTTATTTTGTGATGTGGACTTTTCTAAACTTGGAAATTAATTGAAACCACCACCCGGAGCCATCAGATAGTTAAAAAATATTCACCTAGGCTGAATTCAATTCAGCAATATGAAGATAAATGTCTGGTTACTATGACCATTCATCTATACCTTTTACCCCCCCTCTACTGTTAAACAATTGTAATCCATTGAGTTGTAGCCTCTGAATTTTAAATCTTTTGTTTTTTAAGAGAAGTGTAGAGAAACAGCATATTCTATGACTCTCTACCATTCTATCTAACCCAAGAGTCATGTTGACTGATGTCACAGCGTGGGGGCAGGTATGCATAAAGAATCTTCTTGCCAGATTGTACAATACTGCCCTTACTGTTATCAGTGTACACCATACTCCCAATCATTTTTCTTTCCCTCCAACAACATCTTTGCGAATCCAGTCGCTGTCTTTCCGCTTATACATAGCTTTTCTTCTCTGATTCTGAGTTTCTTTCAACAGCATTGTGCTACACTGATTTTTTTTTTTTGCCCTTTCTCCCTCTTTTATACCTGATGTCCATTCCACCCATGGATTTCTGTAGGTCTGTCCTTTAGAACTGATTGGCTCACAGATATTGAATTACCCTTTAATTAGTGCAGCCTATGGTCATAAGAGCACTCCTGCTATATATTGTATTGATTTAAAGGTTGTCTTTGAATGTGTCACTTAATGTTCTTCCTGGTTACTTCAGTGAAGTCTTGTTGTTTTCCCTTCCACTACTGTAATGTGCACCATAGAATCCAAGATAACAGAGCTCAGAGAGCTACTCTGTTTAAATTACATGAATAGTGCATGGACTAGGGATGAAAACAAACGTATTTATCTGGGACTCTTTTTTCATTTTTCTATAAGGGAAACTGCTTCCATAGCCCCAGTGGCAGAGCTATCACTGCCTCTTGCCCCTAGAGACAGTTCCCTAAAGCAGTGCTTCTCAAAGTGGTGGTCGGCTGCCAGTCTGCGGCGAGTTTCCTCATAAGAGCATCAAATAGGATAACAATATGGCACCGGTCCCTGGCACGCTGGAAAAAAAAAATTGCTGGTCCCCCACATCAGATAGCTTGAAAAGCACTGCCCTAAAGGAAAAGTGGTTTACTGCCAAACCAACATGGTGAAAAGACTTCAGTTTCCACTGCTGTCAACCTGGCACTCCTAGACTCCTTGTAAGCACTAAAAACCATTTAAAATCTTAGCATGCTGAACAAAAGATTTAAAATATAACAGAAATACCAGCATTTTTTAAAACAAATTTTCACATTCCAAATAATTTAGTTTACGTATGGAAACTAAAACGTGGTGGGCCTTTTTTTTTAAAGCTAGGATGTATTTTTTTTATGAAAATACATTTTTATTGTTACAGTAAGCTTGTAGAGATTATGTCACGTGAAGTGGAAAAATGTGAGCCTTGATTGGTTTTTAAACTCAAGAGAAATTCATTAATTTGTATGATGGTTTTAATCAATTTATAACCTAACTTTATTATTTTTCATTTTTTTGTACTTTCAGGTGCCAAATAAAGAGCTGATTCAGTTATGTCCTTCAGAAATGGAGGACTTGGAGACCTTGGGGCAAAATCAGGGCACGGTTCCATTCCCAAGTAATGAACCTCTTCTCAGTAAGAGCTCTTTTACTGGAAATCATGGCTAATTCTTTAAAGAAAACTCTGTTAATGGTTGCAGCTTTATCACAACAAGGTAGTATAGTAGATGTGTTCAAAGATTCTACCAGTTTTGAGAGATTATCATGGTTCCTATTTTAATTGTATCCCATGATAGCAGTGAGAGCCTGGAGCAGAAGTTCACTGTCCATTCTCTTGGTCTCCAAGACTCACAAATAGACTGCTTTGCAGTTCTTCCTGCCAAAAACAGGAGCTGTGCAGGATTAAGGGAACTGAATATAATCTGCCATGATGTGCAGACCCTCTGCGTAAAAAGTACGGATGCTTATGTATGAAGAGCTGATTGAAACATAAACATTTTGCAATACGGGTTGGAATTTTGAAGTTGTTTCCATTTCATATAGTCGGAAACTGACCCATTTTTCTTTTTATATTGAAATCTTGTTTTCTATCAAAAACTGAGATTTTGGTAAATACAAAATTCTAGAATGTTTTAAAATAAAAATGTGGAAAACATTGTGAAAAATGAAAACAATCTAAAAGCAACAATGTCTTTTGAAATTTTGATTATTTAAAATAAGGCCATTTTTTTAACCAAGAAGAAAAAAATTGAGAAGCTCTTCTTTTTTTGTGTGCTGTGACAGGTGAGCTTCCTATTTAAGTAGCATGACCTGGAATAAAGTTTTCTGCTTAAATGGTGTGGCATGAAGTTTGCCAGTTAACTGGCATGGATTGAAATTTGTCATTTTATTAGCATGAAGTTTAAGATGCGCCTCTGGAGTGGCATAAATTTAGTCCCCGAATCAAGTTACCTATTCTTTTGACTAAGCATCTCTCCTGAATCCAAAACTTGCTTCAATTTACCCATCTTTGAACACATGTAAGAATGTAAAGTGCCCTTTGCCTTCAAGGACAGCTGCTGTTTTAAAAGTAAATTTGTTTGAAAAGTGACATTGTTCTGTAAGTTTTTTGCTGCATTAATAGTGTTGTTTAATTATTTCCTAGGTGACAGTTGCCAGTTGGATTTTGATGCAATGTGTGAAAATGATACTGCCATGGCTTCTTTCATGAATTACTTGGAAGCTGAAGGAGGCCTTGGAGATCCAACAGAGCTCAGTGATATACCATGGACTCCCTAGTGGTTCTTTTTTATACAAATGAGAAGAATGTAAAATTCTGTAATGCACAACAACCGCACATCCTCAAGTACTGTATTGGTCATTTTTAAGGTTTTATTTTAATTCATATTTGCTATCTGGGTATTTGCTAAGATTTTTATGCCTTGTTCACAAAGAAATGGCTTGTTCTGCGCACATAGAAAAAATGTGATACTTTTTCATGACAGAGAATCTCAAAATTGTATTGATCCGTATCTAACTAGAGTGCTTACAACACATGGTTATATTTTTGCTAAAAAGCTTTAACCCAAAGATACGTACAATGTGTAGGAATAGCTGTGTTCATCTGAATGTTTTAATACTTAAAGAAAAAAGCTTTTATTTGTAATTTTCTTTTAAGAATTGGATGAAAAAGTATTTATCCATGTCACTTCTGTAGGACTTTCTCTACTTGCTGTGGCAAATTGCCGGTATTGTTCTCTGGGTCTCGCGCTTTCTCTTCTCTGGGGTAGGTTCAGGGCGATATTGCTTGCCTCTGAACCAGCTCTTAATCACTCCCCTAGTGTCCTTGGAGGAGGGGAGTGGAGGGGGAGGGACCTGGGCCCACCCTCTACTCCAGGTCCCAACCCAGGGGCCCTGGGGTTGTGGTGAACCACTTGACTAGCGGTTTCTTCCCCTGGGTTACTTCCCTCTCATACCCGTCAGCTTGTGAAGGGCTTCTCGCCTCTCTTCTATACAAGCCTGGTGCCCCTTACCTAGGGTTTCTGTTGGGCTTCCCAATCCACCGCAGCACTCCTCCAAACCTTCTATTTCTCTCTGGACAAACTCTTCTCTTCTGCAATCTGCACTCTGCTCCAATCCAACCTTTCTCCTTCAACTACCACCCCCTGTCTGACTGAAGCAGGGGTTTATATCCCATGACTGGAGTCAGGTGCTCTAAGTGGAGTCAGGTGCTCTAACTGAAGTCAGGTGCTCTAATTGGCCACAGCTGTTCTAGTTAATCTAAAGCAAACCTTCCTCTCTTGGCAGGGAATAAGGCCCCCTGCTAACACTCGTATGCTGCCCTCTGGCCATGCTGTATCACATTGCGCAGTTTGAGATATGTTTGTTGTGTACCTCTAAGCTTTCTTTGAAAATTTGGTTTCCACACTGCAAAATTGTAAGATAAAGTCCTATAGTACAAAAGGGGACCCTGCGGTTTACAATTCTTTGCCCTTTTTAGAAGTATTGTGTACAATTTTTGTAGTCAAGTAAAAACAAAAGAAAAAACACTGATCTGGGAGCAAGAAACCAAGTTATAGGATTTGTATTAAATTATCCAGTATGCTGACCAGGAAAAGAATTTGGGAGTTCTGGACAAACAATGTTAAAACGTTGTCCCACAGCACAAATGTGACTGGTGGGGAAGGAGAGAGACAAAATAGTTCAATACAAAGTATTATTATTTAAATATATTAGTAGAGGGATGGAACACAAACCCAATGTAGCAATACTGTAACTGTAATAAAGCAATTTGGTCACTATAGTTCGAGGGATATTATTGCCTTGGAAATATGTGTTAAAGCAGTGACTTTCAACCTCTTTTCATTTGCAGTTCCCTAAAAAATTTTGAATGGAGGGATGGATCCCTTTGAAATCTTAGACATAGTCTACGGACCTCCAGGGGTCCATGGACCACAGGCTGAAAACCACTGTTATAGAGCATAGCTATTTAAAGAGAGCAGATGTAAGATTATATTGACTAATTTTATGTTTGGAGAAAAGTGGGAATTGAGGAGCTGGAGACGTTAAAAAGTAATAAAGTGGGATTGAGACTAGTCAGAAGTGGTAAAGTATGTTGGACTTAAATGGCCTTTTCCTGCTTAATGTCTTATGTAAATACAGTTTTGCAAGCTTTGCCCAACAATATTAGGTGTCTCAGGTTGGGGACCTAAACATTGAGGCATCCAAAATCACTAGCCACTTTTGAAAGAATCCTGGCCTTTATCTCTATCTATTAATTGAGAGTGCTGGAACTACAGTTGAGTTATGTAACTGCACAAAGTAGTGGGAGAAACGTGTGTGTATGTATTGGCTATAGGTGGTTTGCAAGTGGCAATATAGGGGTGTATTAAATTTTGTGAAAAGGGCACTTAATTATATAATACCTTTTACAGTACTTGTATTTTGGAGAAATTGAGAGAGTTTTGTATTACTTAATACTAGCTGCAAATACTTTTTTGTGCTGCTACGATCCTTTAATATATAATTGCTATATTTTGCATTCTTATTTCTAATTTTATAATCTTCTTGCAAAACATGTGGTCCAGTTATGACAGCTCACTCTTGAGTGCAGCCCCGTTAATGTTGCATTAAAACAATATGGTGTTAGTATCCAGATATGGATGTCTTACCTCGTACATTGTGTGTGCAGATAAATGAGTGAGTCAGTCAAAGGATTATGCCATATATGCTTCCCCTCCAAATTTGTGAAATGAAAGAGAAGCGCTGAAAATGTTTGAGATGTGTAGGTCTTTTGTTTTAGAATATTTTTTTACAATTTGAAAACAGAGGTTCAGTTTGTAAGTAGTGTGTCTTCTAAATGTACAATTATGAATACCATTAGTTTAATGGAAGAGATTGCAACTGATGTAGACGTGTGCCTAACATTAAAGGTGATAGCTGATACTCAGCAGAAGTCAAATGCATCTAGATAAGAGTGCAGAATGGTGTATAGAAAATTTCCTAGGATATTTCAATAAAAAGAAATAAATTACCCTAAATAGCCACTAGATGTCAAACTTCCTCTATTTCACAATTTGTCTCTGAAAGGTGGGATACTATAATCGTTTGCGATGTATTAACTCCTATACTTAACTGGAACAGCTGTATACTGTATAGACATTAGAGAAAATTACTGAGATGTCTGAAATGTATATATTTCTAACCCTGGGGTCAATAATATCTGATATAATTTTACTGCTAGAGCTGAATTTGGCCCTTGATATGGAGCAACACAGAAAATCAGGACTCTCAGAATTGTGATCGGATTCTGTTTTTATAATTGTTTCTGAAAGATGGATTCTAATTATTACTTTAATTGTAGGGAAAGCTATGAAACACAATGGCTGTTTTCCTTATTCTGTATTTGCTAATTGAACATTTAAAGTAAAAATAAATTCTAATTAAAACAAGTTCTGTAGGTAACTCAGAGAAATACACAGTTTAAAACCAGATTGTTCAAAGAAGAGTCCAGATACTTCCATGAAGAATGAGAGTATTGATTCTTACAAGAGACAATATTACCATGCATAATCAAACCACTGTTTTGAGATTCCTCCCAGATTACCCCTGAAAAATCTTTTTTTACCTTACAGGCAAATCTATTTTAGAACTAGTTTTGTTCCGCTAGTTTGCTGAGCCCGTTGTAATCAGCAACCTGTATAGTACATGTGTCTGTTAGCTGCTTGCTTAACCCCTTTCTATTTGCAAAACCATTTGTCAAACCTGCGGATTTCACACCGTTCTACATTGTACAATGTCTTTTGTAAATATTTATGATAAACCGTGAGGAGAAATTAAAATATTTTATACAAATTTGATGTAATTGTGTGTTTGTTTAAAGCCCAGTGTTTTTATTGTGGATGTGGTAGAACTATAACAGTTAAGATTGTGCCAGGATTTCTGTTTTAACAGGGATGAAAAGAGGGTCTCTAAAAGTCTGTGTCTGGAGTTTGAGGATCAATTTAATGAGCTGCTTGAACGTTCCATGGCAGTTTTTGGTGAGGAAAAATATTAGTTCTGATGGTTTGAAAAAGTACCACTCACCCAAATCAGTACCACTCGCCCAAATCTTTGCTTATGCCTGGCATTTTCTTTGAATCCCCTTTTTAAAACATACTAGAGCAATGTGATGTATGAAATTAAGTGAGGGGGTGGGTGTTCAATTTATTTGTAATAATGTTTCTTAAAAGTGGTAATGTTTGTATAAATAGCAACTGAAGGTTTAAAAAAGTGTTTGAATGCTGAAAATGATACAATGTTACTGTCAAGGTAACCATTGTTCCTGATGACTTAAATCCTATGCTCCTTTTGTTGGCACAGTATTGCTGAGGACACACACTATCCACAGAGGGTTTAGAATGACACAAAGCGTCAGATGTCTAGCTTACTGCCACACTACAGAGCTTCACAAGATGTCACTGTCGCTTTTGCTAATATAATTTGGCCCTCCATCGTCATGTAACTGTAGGCCATGGATAGTGGTTTGAGACTCTACTCATACCTGTGACCTGTTTCTGGAGCTCAAGCACTAGATACATGTAGGTCCAATCCCTGCAAATATGTATGGGGATTTGAACACGTGTGGATTTCTGCAATTGTGGAGAGTCTTCCCCAGATAGGGTGTGTAACCCAAATTAACTGTGGGATTTGGGGGGGGGTGGGTAGTGGCTGCCTAGTGGCTAGATGTTTAATGATGGTCCCCAATCAGGTCATCTGTGGGAGAATGAACCCACCACTTCTAGGTTTAAAAGCCTGTGCGGTCAATGACTAGAGCTATTAGGTTAACAGCAGAAGCAGACTCAAACTTCCAGGTGGTCAGCTGCTTTAATGAGACAAAGTGCTACATTATAAATATGGGTTTACTCAACTGTTTCAGTATAGGACTGAAGACATTTTGGAATAGAATCCTAGAAATGTAAGACTGTAAAAGACCTAGAGGTCATCAAATCCAGCCTTCTGTGATGAGATTGAATCAATTAAACCTAGACCATCCCTGATAAGGTGTTTGTCCAACCTGTTTTTAAAAACCTCCAGTGATGGTGATTCCATAACCCCCTTTGGAAGCCTATTCCAGAACTTTACTACCCTTATAGTTAGAAAGTTTTTCCTAATAGCTAACCTAAAATTCCCTTGCTGCAGATTAAGCCCATTACTTCTTGTTCTACTTGCAGCAGACATGGAGAACAATTGATCACAGTCCTCTTTATAATAGCCCTTAACACATTTGAAGACTGTTAGGCCCTCCCCCATCTTCTTTTCTCAAGACTAAACATGTCCAGTTATTTAACCTTCCCTCCTAATTCAGGTTTTCTAAACATTTTGTCATTTGTGTTGCTCTCCATTGGACTCTCTCCCTCTTTCCTTAAGCACCCACACTTGGACGCAGCTGAAGCCTTACCTGTGCCAAGCAGAATGAGATAACTACCTCCCATGTCTTCTATACAAAACTCCTGTTAATATACCCTAGACTATTAACAGTGTGATATAGCTGTGAAAAAAAGCTAACTAATATTGAGTCTGTGATCCCCTATAACCCTCAAATCTTTTTCAGGAGTATTACCAGCTAGCCAGTTATTTTCCATTTTGTAGTTTTGCATTTGATTTTTCCTTCCTCAGTGAAAGACCTTGCACTTGTGAAGTCAACATGATGAAATTCAATAAAGACACCAATTCTCTAATTTGTCAAGATCATTTTAAATTTTAATTCTGTCTGCCAAAGTGGTTGCAACCCCTCCCAGCTTGGTGTCATCCAGAGATTTTATAAGCATACACTCTACTCCATTATATAGTACTATTCAGTATTTTCATTAAGCAAATATTGTCATTCATTGCTGGCCCCAGGAGGACCAGGGTGGCGGGAGGGTTTAGTTTCTCTCATGGGAGACCTGAACCTTCCCCCAAAACTGGTCCCTTTCAGCTAGACCACTGCTTCATCTTGCAGAATGACAAACCTCATTTAAGCTCATAAGATGTGCTTGCTATAATGGGAAATGACAGCAGCTGGAATGTTTGCAAATTTGGACCTAACAAGGATAAATGTTTTGTTTAATCCACACACAAAATGTGGTGGCTGATTTTCTGATAACATTTTGGCCATCTTTCATGCATTGCAAGTGCTGGTCGGTTTGAAGGTGAAGAGATGTGCCTCACATGGGCAGAAAAGAAGGACCCTGAGAGAGGGGAGAGTGCAGGCTCGTATGCTGCTGTTGCAGCATCTCCTGACTGTATCCATTTTCCAGGAAATGCTTCGGCATGCTTTGGGAAGGGAAGGAGTTCTGCATATCTCCTTTCATGGAGGTCACATCCTGCAGACAGGTTGTCATCACTATTAAAATATGGTACGTTGCTCTTGTCTTAATTCGTTTCAGTAACTTTCTAATACGTCATCGTTGTTGAGAGGCATGTTGCATTTCATGCCCTTTAGAAGAATTGAGACAGCTCGGAGTGGCTTCAATGGTGCAGCTTTTTTGCAGTTCTCCTCCTCCTCCTCCCAGATCTTGAGGTGCTCCAATTCTGTATATAAAAAGACAAACTTGGAAATCAGCACAAACAAAAACATACAGTTAAGGTTTCATCAGGAAACAGCCACCAACACCAAACCTTGGAAAACACAGAAATAAGTCCTTCTGCCTTCTTCATCACCTTCACAATGCCTACAACGCTGTGGTAACCTACTGAAAAGAAATATCTTCCCAACTTCAAACTTGCTGTGTCATATAAAACTTTAATGGTGACCTCAGCAAAGGTAAAACAGAATAACTTTTAATGGACTTTGGTGGGACAGACATTTCACAGTTCAGCTAATTCAGCTAATACGTGATTTGGCTGAAGGGTAAAGTCTGTCTTTTATATTGTATGCTCCTTGTGGCAGGAATCGCATCTGTGTACTGTAATGGAGCTTATTTAGACAAAATACATTAAAAGATAAGCCTGCATGACAAGGGTCACCCCTTTCTCTTAGTGACAATCTTTTATCAAAATGGGAAAATAAGTGAATCCATTCCTCAGTTCCCTCCCTTCCCTGTGAACATTTCTAGTCCATGGAGTCTTTCAGAATCCTGTCATCCTTCATTTCAGAGTCCAATGTAATTGCAATATCAGATGCTAAAAGTATCTCCCAAGAAATGGTTAGTCTCTAAAAAGCAGAGGTGTTTTGAAGATGCTAGTAAGTGTCATGTCCTTAAAGGTACAATCAGCTGATGAAAACTTGTTCTGATGATAAGTTTTGAAATAGTTTTTTTAGTGGCTGCCACTTGATTCTCTGTGGAAGCACCTACAATTTCATTTCTAATATTTGGTTAAGTTCTTGGTAAACTCAACTGAGTGTTTTCTAACTTGCCTTCAGGCAAGATAACAATACTTCTGTATTAGCAAAACTTTCTAGTATAGTAGTAAACATGTATATAAAGTTCATACTTGTATAGTGTCTGAGTCTTGAATATTTACCCTAGTTTGTTTCATTGCTAACGTTTTATTTTAAAGAGCTCTGCAAGGGCAAAGTCTCTTGTTGAAGATTTATTATATGAACAGTATAGAAAGCTATATTAAGATCCTTCATATTAGGAAACCGCCACTTGAATTGTCATAAACAGTTGTCATTGGTGATGTGTTGCTTTGTAATAAAAATAGTCAGGTTTTTATGCAGTTCTTGAGGCACATTGCATGAAAGGAACTTACAGTATAGTGCTAGGTTGTCATCTGAAAAGCAATTGTTTAGTTTTCTGTAGTATGTTCTAGCTATTGTGGTATTTTAGGTTCAATTTCTGCATGGAACATTCAAGTTGCCAAAACAAAAATGTGTACTGAATATCCCAGAAATGAGAGGTCGGTATTTCAGAGTTCTCAAGGGTGATCTGGAGGGAAACCGTCTAACTTTATGGGAGATTAGATATGAACAAAAGATCAAATGGAATGAAAAGTTAGATATAGCTACAGGAAAACATGAATTTTATACTATTAGACTACTTAGTTTGGACAAGTAGTTCAAATAAGTGATACAAAGCATAATCCTAGTGGCACACTGTGTGCAGAACATTTATAGGATTGGTCTCCTGGAGTTAATTTCATTCCAGTTAAAAAAAAATATTTTTTCAATTACATATTTGCCATGTTTACACTTCTGAATATTTACAGAGCGAGGTAGTTTTACACAAGGAATCTTTTTATAGTGCTTCAGCTTTTGATGTCATGCATACAGGAGAAACTCATTCAGGAAAAAGTGTTGAGGGCTGCTATTGGCAACATTCAGAGGTGGAAAATATTTTAAACATACTGGTCTGGATTCTTCTCCTACTTATGCTAGTTTCACACTTGTGTAATGCCACTGACTTCAGTGGAACTGCTCCTGATTTTAAGGACTACAAGTGACTAAGAAGTAAATCAATCCCACTGAGTCGAATTCAGTCCTCAGTTAAACATTTATAATATCAGAGGGGTAGCCATGTTAGTCTGTATCCAAAAAAACAATGAGTCCAGTGGCACCTTAAAGACTAACAGATGGTGTTAGTCTTTAAGGTGCCACTGAATGCCTCTTTTAGTTAAACATTTGTAATCTGTTTGTCTTTAGCTTTCCATAAGTGTACCTAAGGGCAGAATTTGATATTTGGTCTTAAAGAACTTAGAAAGGTGAGATGTATTGAGAGGTTGTGGAATTAAAACGTCACTTTCAATAAGACGACACAAGTCTGACTGCTTAGTATTAATAGAAAATTTACCATACCATTTATAACTCAATTTGTGCATCCTGCTGTTCCTGGTCTGCTTTGATACCTTATTCTAACCTTGATTAGCCAAACTCAGTTATATTAAGACAGAGCAACAGGAAAAGAGCTTTCCAAATTTAGCCTCTGAACCCTGTTGCAATCCTTGGGACTGTCCCACCCTAGCAAAATATAATGTTGAAGCTGTTCAAGTATTTCTGGAACAAGAAATTAGATGACTTGTTTCCCCTAAATGGCTTCTGTCCTAGAGAAAAGGTATGGGGAATAGGTTTTGTATTGAGATTCTTAAAAGATTTTCTGCAAAGCAACCCAGAACAAAGATGTCTAAAAGTTGTTAGCAATGTTATGTGTGTGCCAGAGTAACTCAGGTGCATGGTAATGGGAGTTATGTTTCTGAGCTTAGGAGAGAATAGATACCCCACCCCCAGTCACACTTGAATAGGTATTTTTCAAGGAATTAGTGTACAATTTCTATGTGAATTACCCAGGATAATCCTACATTATTGGATGGCTTTGGTAGAATTAGCCCTTAATTACTCTTCAATTTTTGTTTCTTCAGAGGCTGCCTGACAATCGTTGATCTTCATTGAGCAACAAGACCAGAGACTGTAGTACTTGTAATATGTGCTTGGTGGACCTAAACTTAGATTTTCATCGTAGCGGACAAAACTGTGGGGAGAACTATGATAAGCAAGCCAGACTTGAAGGAAGAGCCTTAAAAAGGGAGAAGCCCAGTTCAGAGAGCCAACCCTGGGAAACAGACAGAACTTGCATCCTCAGCTACCAGATAAGCCACTTCAGGTCTCTTGTGGTACGGAGTGAGAGCACAAATGGCAAAGGAGCCTTGTGGGTCAGAAGGGCTAGTGCCTGTATTTATTTCTGTTAGTTTCGTTTTCTTTCCTTTGTCACACTGGGAACTGGGACCAGGGGGCCTGGCCCAGGGTAGACCCCTGCCAACAATGCAAGCACCCGAGGAGAAAGAAGGCTGATATAAGAAGTAGTCCAGGGAAAAATCAAGATGTCCCTTGAGTGCAACCCAGGGCTGAGGGAAAGACTGGGTTCCCCTATAGCCTCACTGAGGGAAACTAGGTTCAGATCCCTGACACATGGAGTGGAAGGACTACCAGGCCTGGATCCAGGCTGATGACCTGACCTGATGTCATTGAAATATTGTTGAGCTGAACTCTGGTTTAATCCAAAATACAAAATGTGACCTGGATAAATCTCAGCCATAAAGTGCTATAGAAGTGAGTATTTTTATTCATGTTTTCTCCTTGAAGATGACATTTTCATGACTATTAAATTAAAATCAAACTAGAAAAGAGCAATTTTCTATGATTGTTCAGAAGGAATGTAATTAGAATTTAATTTAATTAATACTAGTTAGAGGGATTGTTTTTTCAAGTTAACCTGTTAAAATAATGGCATGTAACTGATTGTATGCTTATTTTTTCAGCTGAAAACCAAATAATGGTCCTGAATAAAATGTTCCAATAGTGGCTATGTTACGTAAGTTGTATTTATAATCATTGTTATGGATATGATTTGGTCACGGTAAAATTAGGCAAAAAAAAAAATCACAGAATGGGCAAGGTGAAAATGTACAAAATCAGGATATTGTCACAGCAACCAAAAACTCCACAGGGCATGGAGGAATTAACACTGACTGACCTACAGGCTGGTTGGCCCATTGAGCTGCCTCAGGGTGGAGGTAGTGTTCTCTTCCTGAGCCCCACTTCCCGGGGGCTGAAGCCGACGCCAGAGCCCCGCTCCCTGGGGCTAAAACCAAAAAACTCATAGACATTTGTTAAAGTCACGGAATGTGTGACCAAATCATATCCTTAATAATTGCATGTGTTTGTAGTTTTTCCTCCACGAGGATCCCATGTACTTTACATCTGTAACTACAAGCCTGATCGTTCCAGCACTTAAACACATCAGTAACTTTACTCACATGAGCAATTCTATCAGGAATTACTTGGGGGAAGGATATCTCAGTGGTTTGAGCGTTGGCCTGCTAAACCCAGGCTTGTGAGTTCAATTCTTGAGGGGACCACTTAGGGATCTGGGACAAAAATCAGTACTTGGTCCTGCTAGTGAAGGCTGGGGGCTGGACTCAATGACCTTTCAAGGTCCCTTCCAGTTCTAAGAGATTGGTATATCTCCAATTATTATTATTATTTTACATGCTTAATAAGTATGTGCAGGGCCAGGCCTATTATACAAAATCCTGCAGTTCAATCACTTCAGCCACCTTTGGAAAAAGGATAGTAGTTGTTTTAAACAGAGGAGTTTAGAACAGGAGATAAGAATTTCAGGGAGATTATGTCAAATGGAATTGCAGGCAGAATGTAATTACCAGAACTGAAATTTGACCAGATTACTCTATTCTTGCAAAAATGATCATGGGGTGATCAAAAGTGGCCCATATCTCAGTTTTCTCTCTCATCTGATCTAGTGCAGCCACTTTTGTTGAGCTGGTCTTTGAAAATATGTGATCATTATTTACAGAAAATCCGTGAATAGCTCTCTTACTTAAATTTTATTAAGAATAATAAAAACTTACCTCTTCAGTTCTCTGTGCCTTACAAACATCACTTAGCAGTCCAAGGGGGAGAGGGTGAAATTTCATAGCTACTGTAAAACTGTGTTGAAGGGCCCTACAAAAGCTATCCTTTGGCAATGACAAATTTGACTAAGATCAAAGCCAAGATAACACATGATTTCAATGCCAGAACTGAATTAAGCAAAACTGTGGAAAACTAGATGCAAACATCACCACAACAAATGTGACTTTCCTTATATAAAAGTTCAGTATACAATTCCCAGATATTTAATTGTGCCTCTCAGATTCTCAAACCTGTCTTCTCTCTGTTATTGTTTTAGATCCTTAGAGATTAGCTGCCAGGTAAATTTTTCAAAAAGAATCTGAGTAACTTAGTCACTCTTGAAAATGGGACATAGGAGCCTAAGGATCCTAAATCCCACTGACTTCAATTAGACTTAGACTACGACTACATCTACACTACCGCTGGGATCGACACTCTGAGATCGATCCACTGACAGTCGATTTAGTGGGTCTACTGAAGACCCACCAAATCAACAGCAGATCGCTCTCCAGTCAACACCTGTACTCTACCCCCGATGAGAAGAGTAAGGTAAGTCAATGGGAGAGTTTCTTCTGTCGACTCCCTGTGGTCGAAACCCCACCGTAACTCGACCTAAGCTACGTTGACTCCAGCAGGAGCTGTGTGGCATAGATTGACTTACCGCGGTAGTGTAGATATAGCCTTAGTGTAACACAGTGCAGACTCACCACCACAGCACCTTCTGCCGGTTGCTCCGGGAATTAGCTCTGTCCAGCTGTGGCGCGCTCTCTGCAGGTGGTATCTCACCCATTGTCTACTCCGCTGTGTGTCTGAGACCCACGTTGCTCCCTGGCTTGTGGCATCCTTTTGTGGACACAGCCCTCTGGCTGTGGCGCACTCGGTTGTCTCTCCTCCCAGGGGTATCCAGAGTCCTCAGTCTGCACCTGCCGTCATGGCCCACTGCAGCCCCAGAGTCTAGCCCTCTGCCTCAGGGGCAAGCGACAGTCTGTATCAGGCCATGCTCCTCCATGGCCAGGTGCAGTGTCATGGAGTGAAGGGGACCTAGGCCTGCCCACTACTCTGGGTTCCGGCCCAGGGACCTTCTGGCAGCAATCATGTCCTGGCCTCCTCCTCTCCCCTCTACTGCTCACGCTCCCTGGGCCACTTCCCTTTGGTCCTTGTACCTTCTCGGCCCTTTCTTTCAGGGGCCTCAGCCTGGCAGGTATCAGGCTGGAGGCTTTCCTCTGCTCCCCTGAGCCTGCCCAGCACTGCTCTATCTAAGGGGCTATCCCTCAGGAGCCAGTCTTCCTCCCTTGCTTGTCAGGAAGAGACTGGTACCTCCTCTGCTTTGCAGCCTTTATATAGGGCCCAGCCTGGCCCTGATTGGCTGCTTCTAAGCCTTCTCTCATTGGCTGGGTTCTGCGCAGCCACTCCAAGGGCTGCTATTAACCCTTTGTCTGCCAAAGTGGGGAAACTGCCCCACTACACTTAGCTTCCTAAATCACTTGTGCTTCTATAATTTTAAGATGAATAATCATAATCAGGAGTTGATGTTAGATTTTCTTTCAAATGAGTAAAACGATTAGTTACAGTATGATTTAGATGTATCAAAGGGGCAGTTAGAAGTCAGAACTCAAGCTTGTTAAACAGTCGGCCTAACTAATTCTACCATATGTTTGCCTACCTTGTTTTTAAACCTAGATGAAGATGACTCAAAAGATCAGATATCTGCCCTAAAGGGTGTGCAAAATCCACACCCTTGTGTGACATAGTTAAACCGACCTAGCCCCCACTGTAGATAGCAGTAGGTCAACGGGAGGTGGAGTATCTACACTGATGCAGCAGTTTATGTAGTCATACCCCCTAGATTACACTGACTGGCATTTTCAAAAGAGCCTAAGGAAGTTTGGCACCCCACTGCCATTATATTTCAGTGTGAAGTGAGCATCTAACTCCTTTGGGCTCTTTTAAAAATCATAGGTCCTCTCTCCCACATACACATACCCTTTCCCAAGTGCAACAGACAGAGGAAGTTTTGGTGCCAAGACAAAATGTGTAATTGAGATTAGAGAGGGATCTAAGAGGCGATTACAGTTCATGTTTCAGTTTTGCAAGATGATAAATTTTTCACTTTGTAAACCCAAAGTTGGTTCAGATGTGGGTTCAATTCTATTCACACCCCACCTTTCTTTGAGTGGGAGGAAGGAGCAAACCAGCATGGGTTTGATCTATGATTTACAAAATCTTACCAGTCAGGTTTTTTTTTTGCAGTCAGGATGCTTTGGGTTTGATTATATCTGAGCCACCACCTTCATAGATTTCCCCTGCCCCCAAAGATTTATACAGTTATGGCAGAAGAAACCATTTGATCATGTAATCTAACCTCACAACGCATTTCACCCAGTTATATGTGCATTGAACCCAATAACTTGGGTTTATTAAAGCATTACTTGTGTTTGGCTAAAGAATAACTTCCAGAAAGTCATCCGGTCTCGATCTGAAACAGCAAGAGATGGACAATCTACCACTTCCCCTAGTAGATTGCTCCAGTAGTTAATCATCCTTGCTGTTAAATTGTTCCTTGTTTCAAATTAGAATTTTAACTTCAGGGGAGAGTATTAAATAAAAATGATCAGTCTTCTGCATCTTGATGTTTTCATGACACTGTTGTCTCATCTGTTTTTCATAGCTGAATTTAGTACTGTTGAAAAAGGTATTCTTGATTGATGGCACTGGAAATGAAATCCTCTATCTTCAGGAAAGGTTCAGCATGAGCACACCAAAGTAATACTTAGTACTTACATATGTAGCATTTTACATCTTCAAAGCACTGTACTAGTTAATCCTCACAAGCATTCCTGTGAGGAGAGTAAGTATTATTACCATTTTAACAATGGAGAAACTTACAAAGAGGTTAAATGACTTGTCCCATGGTAAATTCACACTGTAAACTCCACAGATCTTTGCATTCCACTATCCCTCTCTAGGCCTGAACCCTGATGGGGAGAAACCCCCTCTAGTGTTGAAAGAGTACTTCAAGTTCCATCTTGGGTTCTGAAGTTCAGTTTTTGTTCTTCCGCTCAAGTTTGCCCACAAGGATTCTAACTGAGTGTATGTCTATACTACGAAATTAGGTTGATTTAACAGAAGTTGATTTTTTTTAGAAATCGATTTGATACAGTCAATTGTGTGTGTCCCCACTAAGCACATTAAGTGGTCGGTGTGCTTCCACAGTACTGAGGCTAGTGCCAACTTTCGAAGCATTGCACTGTGGTAGCTATCCCGCAGTTTCCACAGTCTCTGCCACCTATTGGAATTCTGGGTTGAGCTCCCAATGCCTGATGGGCCAAAAACGTTGTCATGGGTGGTTCTGGGTACATGTCATCAGACTCCCCCTCCCTCCCTTTGTGAAAGCAATGGCAAAAAATCATTTCTCACCTTTTTTCCTGGGTTACTCGTGCAGACGACATACCATGGCAAGCATGGAGCCTGCTCAGCTCACTGTCAGTGTATGTATCCTGGGTGCTGCTGGCAGATACGGTACTGCAGTGCTACACAGCAGCATCCCCTTGTCTTGCCTTGCAGACAGCAGATGGTGCAATATGACTGCTAGCCATCATTGTCATCTCGTGGGTGCTCCTGGCTGACCTTGGTTAGGTTGGTCAATGGCGCCTGGGCAGACACGAGTGCTCCTGGCCGGCCTTGGTGAAGTCAGTCGGTGGAACCTGGACAAAAATGGGAATGACTCCAGGTCATTCTCTTCTTTAAGTTTTGTCTAATGGAGATTCAGTCCTGCCTGGAATATCATGCGAGCTGGAGGCTTCTGCCTCAGGCTGCTCTCCCAGTTGGCAGCACTGTGCGGTCGCGCCTACCCCAGCCTACCCCTTGCTTCCATGGCTCATGAAGCCTGGACAGTAGTAAGGAGCAGTTCAACTACAGGCTGAGCAAGTGCATAATGGTGGTAGAATGTGTCTTTGCACATTTAAAAGTGCACTGGAGCAGTTTACTGACTCGGTTAGACCTCAGCAAAACCAATATTCCCATCATTAGTACTGTTTGCTGTGTACTCCACAATATCTGTGAGAGTAAGCGGGAGATGTTTATGGCGGGGTGGGAAGCTGAGGCAAATTGCCTGGCCGCTGATTACATGCAGCTAGACACCACGGAAGTTAGAAGAGCACAGCAGGGCACGCTGTGCATCACAGAAGCTTTGAAAACCAGTTTCATGACTGGCCAGGCTACAGTGTGAAAGTTCTGTTTGTTTCTCCTTGATGAAAACCCGCTCCCTTGGTTCACTCTACTTCCCTGTAAGCCAACCGCCCTCCCCTCCCCCCTTTGATCTCTGCTTGCAGAGACAATAAAGTCTTTGTTGTTTCAAATTCATGCATTCTTTATTAATTCATCACACAAACGGGGATAACTGCCAAAGTAGCCTGGGACGGGTGAGGTAGTTGTAGAGGCACCCCCTAGAATGGCATGCAGCTCATCATAGAAGCGGCATGTCTGGGGCTCTGACCCGGAGTGGCTGTTTGTCTCTCTGGTTTTTTGGTAGGCTTCACATAGCACTGCTGCGGGTCCCTGTTATAACCTGTGTCCTTCATGCCCTTGGAGATTTTTTCAAATATTCTGGCATTTTGTCTTTTGAAACAGAGTTCGGATAACACAGATTCGTCTTCCCAAACAATGATCAGATCCAGTACCTCCCATTCGGTCCGTGCTGGAGCTCTTTTGCGATTCTGGGACTCCATGGTCACCTGTGCTGATGAGCTCTCCACGGTGGCCAAACAGGAAATGAAATTCAAAAGTTCACGGGGTTTTTCCTGTCTACCTGACCAGTGCATCTGAAGTGAGACCGCTGTCCAGAGCGGTCACAATGGAGCACTCTGGGATAGCTCCCAGAGGCCAATACCATCAAATTGCGTCCACACTACCCCAAATTCGACCCAGCAGAGTCGATTTCAGCGCTAATCCCCTCATCGAGGAGGAGTACAGAAATTGATTTTAAGAGCCTTTTAAGTCGACAAAAATGGCTTTGTTGTATAGACGGGTGCAGAGTTAAATGATCTAACACTGCTAAATTCGACCTAAACTCGTAGTGTAGTCCAGGACTGAGTGTCAGCTGTGATTGCTTTGTGATATGTGGATACTGGTGCCCCAAAAACTGGAATGACACCACCAACTTCTCTTACAGGGACCACTAGTAACTTCAATCGGTCCCAGCCTGGGTGGGATTTCAACTGGTAATCTTGTGGTGCAAAGGAGAAAGAGTAAGGGTAATAGGGTATAATTTATCTGTCTATAGATAATTCAACATTAAATATATCAGGGGCTAGAGGAAGGGGAATAGGCATTTGTCCTTTTTTTTTTTTTCTGTCCAAGATATGCAACAGTCTTTCCCAGCACCTCATTTCTAAAGCTTCAATTTTCTTCACACAATTCAAATTCCATAAATTGTTATGGAAAAAAATGGGCACCAGTCCCACCTTCGTACATTTCATGAATACATGGATTTTCCACACTTACTTAAGGGAGGTTAAACCTGAATGAGTCATCCCTGGTCATCTTCTGTTTTCTTTAGAATAGCCTCACTGGTTGGATATATCTATGATCCCAGATAATTAAATTCATCTACTGCCTCTACAGCTTGTCTGTTTCTCGTGATGTCAGTTTGTATCCTGTTCATTAATTGTGTCAACATACAGGCATTTTGTTTTTGTTGCATTCAGGAATAGTCCATATTCCTCACTAACTGTTTTTATAGCACGTAGTGTAACAATTGTACCATGTCCCCAATATTTCACACAAGGGAAGTTCTGCTCTACATAATGCAGGATTGCATAAAACAAAGGACAGAAGCAGAATTACCATCACAAGAAGTTAGTTTTGGAGAGGGCTAAGGCACATATGACCAAATCACAAAAATCCATCACATCACTGAAAAATGCAGAGTACAATCACCTATTGGTCATGTGCTTTTGATACCATCCAAGACAACCATGTTTGAAGGATACTGGCAGACACCAACAACAGACTACAGTGCAAACAGCAGTACAGGTCTATCTCATCTTATGCTGGGGTTACGTTCTGCAGTCAGCACTGTGATACAGCATGGCCAGAGGGCAGCATAAGAGTGTTAGCAGGGGGCCTTATTCCCTGCCAAGGGAGGAAGGTTTGCTTTAGATTAACTAGAACAGCTGTGG